>NC_069500.1:486745949-486825434 GCF_027579735.1 Bombina bombina | reverse complement strand
TTAAACGTAATCACATCAGGTTCAGCTTGTTGAGAAATGTTCCCTGAATCAGTAATTTCTCCCTCAGACAAAACCTCCCTGGCCCCATCAGACTGGTTTAGGGGCCCTTCAGAACCATTATTATCAGCGTCGTCATGCTCTTCAGTATCTAAAACCGAGCAGTCGCGCTTACGCTGATAAGTGTGCATTTTGGCTAAAATGTTTTTGACAGAATTATCCATTACAGCCGTTAATTGTTGCATAGTAAGGAGTATTGGCGCGCTAGATGTACTAGGGGCCTCCTGAGTGGGCAAGACTCGTGTAGACGAAGGAGGGAATGATGCAGTACCATGCTTACTCCCCTCACTTGAGGAATCATCTTGGGCATCATTGTCATTGTCACATAAATCACATTTATTTAAATGAGAAGGAACTCTGGCTTCCCCACATTCAGAACACAGTCTATCTGGTAGTTCAGACATGTTAAACAGGCATAAACTTGATAACAAAGTACAAAAAACGTTTTAAAATAAAACCGTTACTGTCACTTTAAATTTTAAACTGAACACACTTTATTACTGCAATTGCGAAAAAATATGAAGGAATTGTTCAAAATTCACCAAAATTTCACCACAGTGTCTTAAAGCCTTAAAAGTATTGCACACCAAATTTGGAAGCTTTAACCCTTAAAATAACGGAACCGGAGCCGTTTTTAACTTTAACCCCTTTACAGTCCCTGGTATCTGCTTTGCTGAGACCCAACCAAGCCCAAAGGGGAATACGATACCAAATGACGCCTTCAGAAAGTCTTTTCTATGTATCAGAGCTCCTCACACATGCGACTGCATGTCATGCCTCTCAAAAACAAGTGCGCAACACCGGCGCGAAAATGAGGCTCTGCCTATGATTTGGGAAAGCCCCTAAGAATAAGGTGTCTAAAACAGTGCCTGCCGATATAATCTTATCAAAATACCCAGATTAAATGATTCCTCAAGGCTAAATATGTGTTAATAATGAATCGATTTAGCCCAGAAAAAGTCTACAGTCTTAATAAGCCCTTGTGAAGCCCTTATTTACTATCTTAATAAACATGGCTTACCGGATCCCATAGGGAAAATGACAGCTTCCAGCATTACATCGTCTTGTTAGAATGTGTCATACCTCAAGCAGCAAGAGACTGCTCACTGTTCCCCCAACTGAAGTTAATTCCTCTCAACAGTCCTGTGTGGAACAGCCATGGATTTTAGTAACGGTTGCTAAAATCATTTTCCTCATACAAACAGAAATCTTCATCTCTTTTCTGTTTCTGAGTAAATAGTACATACCAGCACTATTTTAAAATAACAAACTCTTGATTGAATAATAAAAACTACAGTTAAACACTAAAAAACTCTAAGCCATCTCCGTGGAGATGTTGCCTGTACAACGGCAAAGAGAATGACTGGGGTAGGCGGAGCCTAGGAGGGATCATGTGACCAGCTTTGCTGGGCTCTTTGCCATTTCCTGTTGGGGAAGAGAATATCCCACAAGTAAGGATGACGCCGTGGACCGGACACACCTATGTTGGAGAAAGTATGAAGGAATTGTTCAAAATTCACCAAAATTTCACCACAGTGTCTTAAAGCCTTAAAAGTATTGCACACCAAATTTGGAAGCTTTAACCCTTAAAATAACTGAACCAGAGCCGTTTTTATATTTAACCCCTTTACAGTCCCTGGTATCTGCTTTGCTGAGACCCAACCAAGCCCAAAGGGGAATACGATACCAAATGACGCCTTCAGAAAGTCTTTTCTATGTATCAGAGCTCCTCACACATGCATCTGCATGTCATGCTTCCCAAAAACAAGTGCGCAATAGAGGCGCGAAAATGAGACTCTGCCTATGATTAGGGAAAGCCCCTAGAGAATAAGGTGTCCAATACAGTGCCTGCCGGTTATTTTACATAGTTCCCAAGATTAAAATAATTCCTCAAGGCTATGGAGTATAAAATATGCTTATATATAAATCGTTTTAGCCCAGAAAATGTCTACAGTCTTAAAAGCCCTTGTGAAGCCCTTTTTTTCTCTTCATGTAATAAAAATGGCTTACCGGATCCCATAGGGAAAATGACAGCTTCCAGCATTACATCGTCTTGTTAGAAATGTGTCATACCTCAAGCAGCAAAAGTCTGCTCCCTGTTTCCCCCAACTGAAGTTAATTCCTCTCAACAGTCCTGTGTGGAAACAGCCATCGATTTTAGTAACGGTTGCTAAAATCATTTTCCTCTTACAAACAGAAATCTTCATCTCTTTTCTGTTTCAGAGTAAATAGTACATACCAGCACTATTTTAAAATAACAAACTCTTGATTGAATAATAAAAACTACAGTTAAACACTAAAAAACTCTAAGCCATCTCCGTGGAGATGTTGCCTGTACAACGGCAAAGAGAATGACTGGGGTAGGCGGAGCCTAGGAGGGATCATGTGACCAGCTTTGCTGGGCTCTTTGCCATTTCCTGTTGGGGAGGAGAATATCCCACAAGTAAGGATGACGCCGTGGACCGGACACACCTATGTTGGAGAAATAAGATTTACTTACCCCAGGACACTCATCTACATGTTTGTAGAAAGCCAAACCAGTACTGAAACGAGAATCAGTAGAGGTAATGGTATATATGAGAGTATATCGTCGATCTGAAAAGGGAGGTAAGAGATGAATCTCTACGACTGATAACAGAGAACCTATGAAATAGACCCCGTAGAAGGAGATCACTGCATTCAAATAGGCAATACTCTCCTCACATCCCTCTGACATTCACTGCACGCTGAGAGGAAAACCGGGCTCCAACTTGCTGCGGAGCGCATATCAACGTAGAATCTAGCACAAACTTACTTCACCACCTCCATCGGAGGCAAAGTTTGTAAAACTGAATTGTGGGTGTGGTGAGGGGTGTATTTATAGGCATTTTGAGGTTTGGGAAACTTTGACCCTCCTGGTAGGAGTGTATATCCCATACGTCACTAGCTCATGGACTCTTGCTAATTACATGAAAGAAATATAGAACCCTATCACAGGGAAATTAGTGCCACCCGGTCACTAAAAAAATCTTGACCAGGAAGTACTGTCCTCCTAAGGGATCCAGGGTTTAGGTATAAAAAGGAGACTTACCCTCCAGGGTTCACTGCTGTGGAGCAGTCACAGCACCTCCAGGTCTGACAGCGCCATCCTTCTTCTGACAGAGACCTGTGAAATAAAAGAAGTGTAAGCTTACACCAGTTGTCTGAAATGGTGTTAGCAGTGAGAAGTTGGAAGGAGGCATGGGAAACTTCCCTGTGACATCCAGTAGCTAACCTCCACAAAAACTCTTACTAAGAGAATTACATGGTTACTAGAAATACCCCACTCCTTTATTGGAGGAAACAATCCATTAAGGAACATTCAATCCAATCTTCATCACAGCACTTTCTCTGCCTACCACCTAGTAGACAAGGCAAAGAATTATTGGGGAGGTAGGGATACTTATAGCATTGGCTGGGGTGTCTTTGCCAAACAGTAATGAATGCATTTGTGGACTATCACTGCCATTAGAAAGAAATCTAAATAAATCTCAATCTCTCTCTCCTTCTCTCTTGCTTTCTCCTTCTCTCTCTATCTCAAAAAGGGAACTTATTAAATAATTAGTTTGAGACTACAATGCACACATTCTTGTTTTATATCTCACTTTTATGTCCCTTTTTTTAAAAACAAACACTCAAAAGTATTTTGAAATCAATTATTGCTCGGATAAGGGAAATCTGTTTCTTTTCAACCTGTTCCCAGAAGTGATTGGGCAAAAATAAGATTTTTTTTTTTTTTAATGCGATATGCATTAAGAGGACATTGTACGGTACAATTGGTTTCTCCTTAAAAAGGGACATGAAGATAGAGAAAACTATTTTAAACAACATTCTAATTTACTTCATTCTTTAGGTATCCTTTGTTGGGGAAAAATACCAATACACAGGGGTGAGCCAATCACACAAGGCATTTATATGCAGCCACCAATCAGCAGCTACTGAGCCTAGCTAAATATGCTTTTCAACAAAGGATATCAAGAAAATGAAGCAAATTAGATAATAGAAGTAAATTGGAAAGTTGTTTAAAATTGCATGTTCTTTCTAAATCATGAAAGAAAAAAATGTGAGTTTCATGTCCCTTTAATGTGTTTCCAATCACCAGCTGCAGAGTTTAAAATGTATAGGAAATTGATCCTTTATATTTATGTATATGAAATAGCTGTCTCTGCCAATTGAAACCACAACCCAATACAGTGTGCTGATCTTGTAGTAAGAGAATAACTAATTCTGTTATCTGTCTAACTATTTACACAAAACCCTACTTATCTTCGTTATAACTGTCTAATCAGTACTTAGAGAGAACAATGGAAAATTAACATTTTAGGATATCTGTCACACACCCCCACGGGGAGCATTATTTTATCTAAACCTTCTTGTTTACATGGTTTTTATGTAACCAGAACCAGCTATTTATTTATGTAAACCAGCTATTTCAAATGAGAAAATAAAAGTGAATGATCAATTTGTAAACAGTTTAATACACTCCAGAAGGTAAAATGGATTATTGGGGACACATTGAAAGGGAGAATATGTTATTGTACACTGCCCCTTTAAGTTTGACCCCTTCCTTTATTTGACGCTTACGATAAGTACCTTTCTAATAAAAAAATGAAAACAATTATCTATTTTGTCACCTTTTCCTACCTTTAGAAATACACCTCTAGTTTGAGATACTGGATTTGCCTGAAATCCATTCAGATTTATGTAGTATAACATTTATTTCCACAATAAGATGAGTCTTCTTTTATCTTAATGTCACTGCTATCAAACAACAAAAAATGACAAAAGATTTCTCACTGTCATATAGCAGAGTTAGGAATTGTAAATCTTAACAACTATGTATCATTCAGACTGTTCCGAAGATACAAAAATCTTAAGCCCCACAATGAAATTGTTAGGGATTCGGAGCAGAGATAGTGAAGGCAGCTGGCACACAGACAAGGAAATCCGCTAACTTTACACTCTGTTGCACATTGCAGGAACAAGGGAAGGGAGGGGGATTCCCTTGGGGAGCCTCCGGCTGCCCCCATTCTCTCTCTGTCGGGCAGCTCAGCTCTCGCATCCTATTAACAGTGATGTGGAGCGGCTGGCTTCCCCTGGAAAATAGAACACCTCATGTGTGAGAAGAGAAGGCTGGAAACAAAGCGGGGGAGGCAGGGAAACCTCCGCTACTGAGGAGAGGGGGCTTGTTCTATTTACTTGAGTGACATATATTATGTAATGCGGAATAATGCTGCATATCTGCAAAATGTGGGAAGTGGACTCATCCCTTTTCCTTATGAAGACTTAAAGCTACGAAGCAGAAGGGGCAGCTAAGCCTCATGCTACTTAAAGCACTACATTTAGGGAATTGTAATAAAAAAATAGGAATGCAGTTAGACAGCAAGAGAGAGAAAGGTGAGCAGTATCACAAGGTTGGCAAAGAGGGAGACAATGCAAGCAGCAGTGTCTGTGGTGGAGGGAGGATTGGGATGCAGCTAGTAGTATTGTGCTACAGAGAAATTATCAAAAAAAAAAAAAAAAAAGTCAGAGTTGAAGAATGAGAGCTGGTGAAAGGTTAGAGCTAAAGAATAGGGAGGAAATACAAGGAGCAATATCAGGGCTTGGGAGAGGCAAGTGATGCAGGGAGCAGTGTCAGTACTGGAGGGGACAAGTGATGCAGGGAGCAGTGCCAGTACTGGAGGGGGCAAGTGATGCAGGGAGCAGTGTCAGTACTAGAGGGGGCAAGTGATGCAGGGAGCAGTGTCAGTACTAGAGGGGGCAAGTGATGCAGGGAGCAGTGTCAGTACTGGAGGGGGCAAGTGATGCAGGGAGCAGTGCCAGTACTGGAGGGGGCAAGTGATGCAGGGAGCAGTGTCAGTACTAGAGGGGGCAAGTGATGCAGGGAGCAGTGTCAGTACTAGAGGGGGCAATTGATGCAGGGAGCAGTGTCAGTACTGGAGGGGGCAAGTGATGCAGGGAGCAGTGTCAGTACTGGAGGGGTCAAGTGATGCAGGGAGCAGTGTCAGTACTGGAGGGGACAAGTGATGCAGGGAGCAGTGTCAGTACTAGAGGGGGCAAGTGATACAGGGAGCAGTGTCAGTACAAGAGGGGGCAAGTGATGCAGGGAGCAGTGTCAGTACTAGAGGGGGCAAGTGATGCAGGGAGCAGTGTCAGTACTGGAGGGAGCAAGTGATGCAGGGAGCAGTGTCAGTACTAGAGGGGGCAAGTGATGCAGGGAGCAGTGTCAGTACAAGAGGGGGCAAGTGATGCAGGGAGCAGTGTCAGTACTGGAGGGGTCAAGTGATGCAGGGAGCAGTGTCAGTACAAGAGGGGGCAAGTGATGCAGGGAGCAGTGTCAGTACAAGAGGGGGCAAGTGAGGCAGGGAGCAGTGTCAGTACTGGAGGGAGCAAGTGATGCAGGGAGCAGTGTCAGTACTGGAGGGGGCAAGTGATACATTGAGCAGTGTCAGTACTGTAGGGAGCAAGTGATGCAGGGAGCAGTGTCAGTACTAGAGGGGGTAAGTGATGCAGGGAGCAGTGTCAGTACTAGAGGGGGCAAGTGGTGCTGGGAGCAGTGTCAGTACTAGAGGGGGCAAGTGATGCAGGAAGCAGTGTCAGTACTAGAGGGGGCAAGTGATGCAGGGAGCAGTGTCAGTACTAGAGGGGGCAAGTGATGCAGGAAGCAGTGTCAGTACTAGAGGGAGCAAGTGATGCAGGGAGCAGTGTCAGTACAAGAGGGGGCAAGTGATGCAGGGAGCAGTGTCAGTACTAGAGGGGGAAAGTGATGCAGGGAGCAGTGTCAGTACTAGAGGGGGCAAGTGATGCAGGAAGCAGTGTCAGTACTAGAGGGGGCAAGTGATGCAGGGAGCAGTGTCAGTACTAGAGGGAGCAAGTGATGCAGGGAGCATTGTCAGTACTAGAGGGGGGCAAGTGATGCAGGGAGCAGTGTCAGTACAAGAGGGGGCAAGTGATGCAGGGAACAGTGTCAGTACTAGAGTGAGCAAGTGATGCAGGGAGCAGTGTCAGTACTAGAGGGGGAAAGTGATGCAGGGAGCAGTGTCGGTACTAGAGGGGGCAAGTGATGCTGGGAGCAGTGTCAGTACTAGAGGGGGCAAGTGATGCAGGAAGCAGTGTCAGTACTAGAGGGAGCAAGTGATGCAGAGAGCAGTGTCAGTACTAGAGGGAGCAAGTGATGCAGGGAGCATTGTCAGTACTAGAGGGGGGCAAGTGATGCAGGGAGCAGTGTCAGTACAAGAGGGGGCAAGTGATGCAGGGAACAGTGTCAGTACTAGAGTGGGCAAGTGATGCAGGGAGCAGTGTCAGTACTAGAGGGGGCAAGTGATGCAGGGAGCAGTGTCAGTACTGGAGGGAGCAAGTGATACAAGGAGCAGTGTCCGTACTAGAGGGGGCAAGTGATGCAGGGAGCAGTGTCAGTACTGGAGGGGGCAAGTGATGCAGGGAGCAGTGTCAGTACTGGAGGAAGCAAGTCATACAGGGAGCAGTGTCAGTACTGGAGGGGGCAAGTGATGCAGGGAGCAGTGTCAGTACTAGAGGGGGCAAGTGATGCAGGGAGCAGTGTCAGTACTGGAGGGGGCAAGTGATGCAGGGAGCAGTGTCAGTACTGGAGGGGGCAAGTGATGCAGGGAGCAGTGTCAGTACTAGAGGGGCAAGTGATGCAGGGAGCAGTGTCAGTACTAGAGGGGCAAGTGATGCAGGGAGCATTGTCAGTACTGGAGGGAGCAAGTGATGCAGGGAGCATTGTCAGTACTGGAGGGGGCAAGTGATGCAGGGAGCAGTGTCAGTACAAGAGGGGGCAAGTGATGCAGGGAGCAGTGTCAGTACAAGAGGGGGCAAGTGATGCAGGGAGCAGTGTCAGTACAAGAGGGGGCAAGTGATGCAGGGAGCAGTGTCAGTACAAGAGGGGGCAAGTGATGCAGGGAGCATTGTCAGTACTGGAGGGAACAAGTGATGCAGGGAGCAGTGTCAGTACTAGAGGGGACAAGTGATGCAGGAAGCAGTGTCAGTACTAGAGGGGGCAAGTGATGCAGGGAGCAGTGTCAGTACTAGAGGGGGCAAGTGATGCAGGGAGCAGTGTCAGTACTAGAGGGGGCAAGTGATGCAGGGAGCAGTGTCAGTACTAGAGGGGGCAAGTGATGCAGGGAGCAGTGTCAGTACTAGAGGGGACAAGTGATGCAGGAAGCAGTGTCAGTAATAGAGGGGGCAAGTGATGGAGGGGGCAAGTGATGCAGGGAGCAGTATCAGTACTAGAGGGGACAAGTGATGCAGGAAGCAGTGTCAGTAATAGAGGGGGCAAGTGATGGAGGGGGCAAGTGATGCAGAGAGCAGTGTCAGTACTAGAGGGGACAAGTGATGCAGGGAGCAGTGTCAGTACTAGAGGGGGCAAGTGATGCAGGGAGCAGTGTCAGTACTAGAGGGGGCAAGTGATGCAGGGAGCAGTGTCAGTACTAGAGGGGGCAAGTGATGCAGGGAGCAGTGTCAGTACTAGAGGGGGAAAGTGATGCTGGGAGCAGTGTCAGTACTAGAGGGGGCAAGTAATGCAGGGAGCAGTGTCAGTACTAGAGGGAGCAAGTGATGCAGGGAGCATTGTCAGTACTAGAGGGGGGCAAGTGATGCAGGGAGCAGTGTCAGTACAAGAGGGGGCAAGTGATGCAGGGAGCAGTGTCAGTACAAGAGGGGGCAAGTGATACAGGGAACAGTGTCAGTACTAGAGGGGGCAAGTGATGCTGGGAGCAGTGTCAGTACTAGAGGGGGCAAGTGATGCAGGGAAGCAGTGTCAGTACTAGAGGGGGCAAGTGATGCAGGGAGCAGTGTCAGTACTAGAGGGAGCAAGTGATGCAGGGAGCAGTGTCAGTACTAGAGGGGGCAAGTGATGCAGGGAGCAGTGTCAGTGCAAGAGGGGGCAAGTGATGCAGGGAACAGTGTCAGTACTAGAGTGGGCAAGTGATGCAGGGAGCAGTGTCAGCACTAGAGGGGTAAAGTGATGCAGGGAGCAGTGTCAGTACTAGAGGGGGCAAGTGATGCTGGGAGCAGTGTCAGTACTAGAGGGGGCAAGTGATGCAGAGAGCAGTGTCAGTACTAGAGGGAGCAAGTGATGCAGAGAGCAGTGTCAGTACTAGAGGGAGCAAGTGATGCAGGGAGCATTGTCAGTACTAGAGGGGGGCAAGTGATGCAGGGAGCAGTGTCAGTACTAGAGGGGGCAAGTGATGCAGGGAGCAGTGTCAGTACTAGAGGGGGCAAGTGATGCAGGGAGCAGTGTCAGTACTAGAGGGGGCAAGTGATGCAGGGAGCAGTGTCAGTACTGGAGGGGGCAAGTGATGCAGGGAGCAGTGTCAGTACTGGAGGGGGCAAGTGATGCAGGGAGCAGTGTCAGTACTAGAGGGGGCAAGTGATGCAGGGAGCAGTGTCAGTACTAGAGGGAGCAAGTGATGCAGAGAGCAGTGTCAGTACTAGAGGGAGCAAGTGATGCAGGGAGCATTGTCAGTACTAGAGGGGGGCAAGTGATGCAGGGAGCAGTGTCAGTACTAGAGTGGGCAAGTGATGCAGGGAGCAGTGTCAGTACTAGAGGGGGCAAGTGATGCAGGGAGCAGTGTCAGTACTAGAGGGGGCAAGTGATACAGGGAGCAGTGTCAGTACTGGAGGGGGCAAGTGATGCAGGGAGCAGTGTCAGTACTGGAGGGGGCAAGTGATGCAGGGAGCAGTGTCAGTACTAGAGGGGGCAAGTGATGCAGGGAGCAGTGTCAGTACTAGAGGGGGCAGTGATGCTGGGAGCAGTGTCAGTACTAGAGGGGGCAAGTGATGCAGGGAGCAGTGTCAGTACTAGAGGGAGCAAGTGATGCAGGGAGCATTGTCAGTACTAGAGGGGGGCAAGTGATGCAGGGAGCAGTGTCAGTACAAGAGGGGGCAAGTGATGCAGGGAACAGTGTCAGCACTAGAGGGGGCAAGTGATGCAGGGAGCAGTGTCAGCACTAGAGGGGGCAAGTGATGCAGGGAGCAGTGTCAGTACTAGAGTGGGCAAGTGATGCAGGGAGCAGTGTCAGCACTAGAGGGGGCAAGTGATGCAGGGAGCAGTGTCAGTACTGGAGGGGGCAAGTGATGCAGGGAGCAGTGTCAGTACTGGAGGGGGCAAGTGATGCAGGGAGCAGTGTCAGTACTGGAGGGGGCAAGTGATGCAGGGAGCAGTACTACAGGGGGCAAGTGATGCAGGGAGCAGTGTCAGTACTAGAGGGGACAAGTGATGCAGGGAGCAGTGTCAGTACTAGAGGGGGCAAGTGATGCAGGGAGCAGTGTCAGTACTAGAGGGGGCAAGTGATGCAGGGAGCAGTGTCAGTACTAGAGGGGGCAAGTGATGCAGGGAGCAGTGTCAGTACTAGAGGGGGCAAGTGATGCAGGGAGCAGTGTCAGTACTAGAGGGGGCAAGTGATGCAGGAAGCAGTGTCAGTACTAGAGGGGGCAAGTGATGCAGAGAGCAGTGTCAGTACTAGAGGGGACAAATGATGCAGGGAGCAGTGTCAGTACTAGAGGGGGCAAGTGATGCAGGGAGCAGTGTCAGTACTGGAGGGGGCAAGTGATGCAGGGAGCAGTGTCAGTACTGGAGGGGGCAAGTGATGCAGGGAGCAGTGTCAGTACTGGAGGGGGCAAGTGATGCAGGGAGCAGTACTACAGGGGGCAAGTGATGCAGGGAGCAGTGTCAGTACTAGAGGGGACAAGTGATGCAGGGAGCAGTGTCAGTACTAGAGGGGGCAAGTGATGCAGGGAGCAGTGTCAGTACAAGAGGGGGCAAGTGATGCAGGGAGCAGTGTCAGTACAAGAGGGGGCAAGTGATACAGGGAACAGTGTCAGTACTAGAGGGGGCAAGTGATGCTGGGAGCAGTGTCAGTACTAGAGGGGGCAAGTGATGCAGGAAGCAGTGTCAGTACTAGAGGGGGCAAGTGATGCAGGGAGCAGTGTCAGTACTAGAGGGAGCAAGTGATGCAGGGAGCAGTGTCAGTACTAGAGGGGGCAAGTGATGCAGGGAGCAGTGTCAGTGCAAGAGGGGGCAAGTGATGCAGGGAACAGTGTCAGTACTAGAGTGGGCAAGTGATGCAGGGAGCAGTGTCAGCACTAGAGGGGTAAAGTGATGCAGGGAGCAGTGTCAGTACTAGAGGGGGCAAGTGATGCTGGGAGCAGTGTCAGTACTAGAGGGGGCAAGTGATGCAGAGAGCAGTGTCAGTACTAGAGGGAGCAAGTGATGCAGAGAGCAGTGTCAGTACTAGAGGGAGCAAGTGATGCAGGGAGCATTGTCAGTACTAGAGGGGGGCAAGTGATGCAGGGAGCAGTGTCAGTACTAGAGTGGGCAAGTGATGCAGGGAGCAGTGTCAGTACTAGAGGGGGCAAGTGATGCAGGGAGCAGTGTCAGTACTAGAGGGGGCAAGTGATGCAGGGAGCAGTGTCAGTACTGGAGGGGGCAAGTGATGCAGGGAGCAGTGTCAGTACTGGAGGGGGCAAGTGATGCAGGGAGCAGTGTCAGTACTAGAGGGGGCAAGTGATGCAGGGAGCAGTGTCAGTACTAGAGGGAGCAAGTGATGCAGGGAGCAGTGTCAGTACTAGAGGGAGCAAGTGATGCAGGGAGCATTGTCAGTACTAGAGGGGGGCAAGTGATGCAGGGAGCAGTGTCAGTACTAGAGTGGGCAAGTGATGCAGGGAGCAGTGTCAGTACTAGAGGGGGCAAGTGATGCAGGGAGCAGTGTCAGTACTAGAGGGGGCAAGTGATGCAGGGAGCAGTGTCAGTACTGGAGGGGGCAAGTGATGCAGGGAGCAGTGTCAGTACTGGAGGGGGCAAGTGATGCAGGGAGCAGTGTCAGTACTAGAGGGGGCAAGTGATGCAGGGAGCAGTGTCAGTACTAGAGGGGGCAGTGATGCTGGGAGCAGTGTCAGTACTAGAGGGGGCAAGTGATGCAGGGAGCAGTGTCAGTACTAGAGGGAGCAAGTGATGCAGGGAGCATTGTCAGTACTAGAGGGGGGCAAGTGATGCAGGGAGCAGTGTCAGTACAAGAGGGGGCAAGTGATGCAGGGAACAGTGTCAGCACTAGAGTGGGCAAGTGATGCAGGGAGCAGTGTCAGCACTAGAGGGGGCAAGTGATGCAGGGAGCAGTGTCAGTACTAGAGTGGGCAAGTGATGCAGGGAGCAGTGTCAGCACTAGAGGGGGCAAGTGATGCAGGGAGCAGTGTCAGTACTGGAGGGGGCAAGTGATGCAGGGAGCAGTGTCAGTACTGGAGGGGGCAAGTGATGCAGGGAGCAGTGTCAGTACTGGAGGGGGCAAGTGATGCAGGGAGCAGTACTACAGGGGGCAAGTGATGCAGGGAGCAGTGTCAGTACTAGAGGGGACAAGTGATGCAGGGAGCAGTGTCAGTACTAGAGGGGGCAAGTGATGCAGGGAGCAGTGTCAGTACTAGAGGGGGCAAGTGATGCAGGGAGCAGTGTCAGTACTAGAGGGGGCAAGTGATGCAGGGAGCAGTGTCAGTACTAGAGGGGGCAAGTGATGCAGGGAGCAGTGTCAGTACTAGAGGGGGCAAGTGATGCAGGAAGCAGTGTCAGTACTAGAGGGGGCAAGTGATGCAGAGAGCAGTGTCAGTACTAGAGGGGACAAATGATGCAGGGAGCAGTGTCAGTACTAGAGGGGGCAAGTGATGCAGGGAGCAGTGTCAGTACTGGAGGGGGCAAGTGATGCAGGGAGCAGTGTCAGTACTGGAGGGGGCAAGTGATGCAGGGAGCAGTGTCAGTACTGGAGGGGGCAAGTGATGCAGGGAGCAGTACTACAGGGGGCAAGTGATGCAGGGAGCAGTGTCAGTACTAGAGGGGACAAGTGATGCAGGGAGCAGTGTCAGTACTAGAGGGGGCAAGTGATGCAGGGAGCAGTGTCAGTACTAGAGGGGGCAAGTGATGCAGGGAGCAGTGTCAGTACTGGAGGGGGCAAGTGATGCAGGGAGCAGTGTCAGTACTGGAGGGGGCAAGTGATGCAGGGAGCAGTGTCAGTACTGGAGGGGGCAAGTGATGCAGGGAGCAGTACTACAGGGGGCAAGTGATGCAGGGAGCAGTGTCAGTACTAGAGGGGACAAGTGATGCAGGGAGCAGTGTCAGTACTAGAGGGGGCAAGTGATGCAGGGAGCAGTGTCAGTACTAGAGGGGGCAAGTGATGCAGGGAGCAGTGTCAGTACTAGAGGGGGCAAGTGATGCAGGGAGCAGTGTCAGTACTAGAGGGGGCAAGTGATGCAGGGAGCAGTGTCAGTACTAGAGGGGGCAAGTGATGCAGGAAGCAGTGTCAGTACTAGAGGGGGCAAGTGATGCAGAGAGCAGTGTCAGTACTAGAGGGGACAAATGATGCAGGGAGCAGTGTCAGTACTAGAGGGGGCAAGTGATGCAGGGAGCAGTGTCAGTACTGGAGGGGGCAAGTGATGCAGGGAGCAGTGTCAGTACTGGAGGGGGCAAGTGATGCAGGGAGCAGTGTCAGTACTGGAGGGGGCAAGTGATGCAGGGAGCAGTACTACAGGGGGCAAGTGATGCAGGGAGCAGTGTCAGTACTAGAGGGGACAAGTGATGCAGGGAGCAGTGTCAGTACTAGAGGGGGCAAGTGATGCAGGGAGCAGTGTCAGTACTAGAGGGGGCAAGTGATGCAGGGAGCAGTGTCAGTACTAGAGGGGGCAAGTGATGCAGGGAGCAGTGTCAGTACTAGAGGGGGCAAGTGATGCAGGAAGCAGTGTCAGTACTAGAGGGGGCAAGTGATGCAGAGAGCAGTGTCAGTACTAGAGGGGACAAATGATGCAGGGAGCAGTGTCAGTACTAGAGGGGGCAAGTGATGCAGGGAGCAGTGTCAGTACTGGAGGGGGCAAGTGATGCAGGGAGCAGTGTCAGTACTGGAGGGGGCAAGTGATGCAGGGAGCAGTGTCAGTACTGGAGGGGGCAAGTGATGCAGGGAGCAGTACTACAGGGGGCAAGTGATGCAGGGAGCAGTGTCAGTACTAGAGGGGACAAGTGATGCAGGGAGCAGTGTCAGTACTGGAGGGGGCAAGTGATGCAGGGAGCAGTGTCAGTACTAGAGGGGGGAAGTGATGCAGGGAGCAGTGTCAGTACTAGAGGGGGCAGTGATGCTGGGAGCAGTGTCAGTACTAGAGGGAGCAAGTGATGCAGGGAGCATTGTCAGTACTAGAGGGGGGAAGTGATGCAGGGAGCAGTGTCAGTACTAGAGGGGGGAAGTGATGCAGGGAGCAGTGTCAGTACTAGAGGGGGCAGTGATGCTGGGAGCAGTGTCAGTACTAGAGGGAGCAAGTGATGCAGGGAGCAGTGTCAGTACTGGAGGGGGCAAGTGATGCAGGGAGCAGTGTCAGTACTGGAGTGGGCAAGGGATGCAGGGAGCAGTGTCAATGTAAGAGAATGACATGATGCAAGGAAAGTAATACAGGAAGCAGCATCATTGTTAGCGACTGAAGTTAAAGGGATACTGAACCCAAATTTTTTCTTTCATGATTCATATAGAGCATACAATTTTAAGCAACTTTCTAATCTACTCTTAGTATCAATTTTTTTTCGTTCTCTTGCCATCTTTATTTGAAAAAGAAGGCATCTAAGCTTTTTTTTTTTTGTTCAGAACTCTGGACAGCACTTTTTTTTATTGGTGGATGAATTTATCCACCAATCAGCAAGAACAACCCAGGTTGTTCACCAAAAATGGGCTGTCATCTAAACTTACATTCTTGCATTTCAAATAAAGATACCAAGAGAATGAAGAAAATTTGATAATAGGAGTAAATTAGAAAGTTACTTAAAATGCCATGCTCTATCTGAATAACGAAAGAAAAAATTTGGGTTCAGTGTCCCTTTAAGGGACACTGAACCCAAATTTTTTCTTTCGTGCTGCTCCCAGTATGTCAATGCTAAAAAATGTTGGTGAACCACTAAGCTATATCAGTGCTTATGCAAGGGACAGCATTATGGTGGGAGAGAACAATGCAGACAAACTAAAGGAGAGAGGGGTGATGCAGACAACAGTGTTAGTGCTGAACCATAAGAGCCACTGAGCTATTACAGTAGAAGAGAGAGAGTTAGAGAATCCAGTGGGCAGGGTTAATGCCAGACTGAGTATTTATACACTAGATTTTTCTATACATAAATGTTTTGTAGATGATCCATTTATATAGCCCATACAGGGTTTTTTTGAAAAATTTATAATTTTGCTTATTTTGAAATAACATTGTACTGATTTTCAGGCTCCTAACCAAGTCCCAAAGTTTTAAAAGTAGACTATTGCCTACCTACTCCAGCCTGCTCCTGTTTGTGTAAAGGTTCTTTTCATATGCAGGGGAAGGGAGGAGGGGGATGTGTCTGCTCTTTTTGCTTTCCAGCACATTTCAGTGGGTGTCCCAGGTTAACCTTTTCAACAGAGCTAAACTCAGAGTTTTTAGTAAGTTTTTAAAAGTTTTTATACTGGATTTTTAGATGAGTATCTGTGCATATTCTTCTTTATAGTAGTGTCTGTTACATGCAGTTATATGGAAATTGGTGTATACTGTCCCTTTAAAAGAGAAGAGTGTAGGCAGTGGTGTTACTGCTGGATAAAGGTGATGCTTATGGGGAATACTGCAGTGAGGGAGGTAGCATAGAGAGCAGTATACCAGTGGGGTACACAGGAATGTGAATTTTAACTGTAATATTGTCTTTAAGGGTTATGACTATGTGTAATCATGTGTCTATTACACTGTAATATTGTTAAATACTGTAAAACTAATATATAAAGTGCAAAATTACGCAATTAAATGGCGATAAAAAGGTTAATATCTAACAGCAGCCATGTTGATTATGGAAAAAATCACAATTTTAACAAACGTGGTAGAAGACCTTGCAAAAAGCATATTTGCAAAATTGCGCTTTATTGCACTAAGCGGTTTAAGAGAAGAAGATGTTTAAAGATTTTTGCAAAATGCAAGATGGCTGCTACATCATGTGACCAAGGCACTTCTGTTGAGCAATGGCAAATCTAGGTCATAGCAGCACTAAGTCAGTGGTGTAAATGTGATGTGATACAGTATGGACCCTGAGTGGTAGCTGTTACAGGGTGCAGTGAGAGAAGAGTACAGACAGAGTAGGGGGATACAGCTGTTGCAGAAGACTTTAAAAATTATTACAGCTAGGCCACTGAAGACATAAGAGGGGATTTATGCAGAGAGATAGAGTTAGAGCTCTGAAGACAAATGAGGAATTTCTAGCTGTAGTTCTCAAGTCAGTTCCAGCTTCTAATGTCAGGATATATGTCAAGTCATTTACTGGTATGCACACATACGCACACAGGTTAGTGTTACACAGGAGGGGGGTTAGTGTTACACACGCACATACATAATACCTGGCACACACTATGCGTCACGCTCAGATGCAGACAGCTCTCCTCCCCTGACAGGAAAAAAAAGAAAAAGGCCGGAGCATGTGTGAATTGCAAGGAAAGGTCTTGGTGCACAGCAGGTGTCACTCACAGGGTAACTTTGGCTATAAACGTGTGTCTCTTATTATAGAGTATCTATTGTTGGCAGATAATGTGCTGCTTCTATTCATGGCCCTGTAAGAGGTTTTCCTCAGTCATATTGCTCTGTCACGCATGATTTATGCTGCAGTGGAACAGTGTGCTCCGTCTTTTTCTCTCTCGCAGGAAAAACGCATTGCACCCTCTCTAGCTTCCTAATCACAATCTATTTGAAAGACCACAGCATTCTGTTTCCCAGGGAACCAAAGCTTTCTCCACCGAGGTAAAGCAATGGGCAGTCTAAAGTTAAAAGCTGAAGGAAACTAGAGAACACTCACAACCAACCACTTACCAGGACTCCCTCGAGAAACTAGAGACCACTTTCCCCAACTCCCTCAAGAAACTAGAGCCCACTTGCCAGCATTCACTTGAGAAAATAGAGCCCACTTAGCAGGACTCCCTTGAGAAACTAGAGCCCACTTGCCAGCATTCACTTGAGAAACTAGAGCCCACTTGCCAGAATTCACTCGAGAAACTAGAGCCCACTTGCCAGCATTCACTCGAGAAACTAGAGCCCACTTGCCAGAATTCACTCGAGAAACTAGAGCCCACTTACCAGTATTCACTCGAGAAACTAGAGCCCACTAACCAGGACTCCCTCGAGAAACTAGAGCTCACTTGCCAGCATTCACTCGAAAAACTAGAGCCCACTTACCAGCACTCACTTGAGAAACCAGAGCCCACTTAGCAGCACTCACTCGAGAAACCAGAGCCCACTGACCAGCACTCACTCGAGAAACTAGGGCCCACTTACCAGCACTCAATCGAGAAACTAGGGCCCACTTACAAGTACTCACTCAGGAAACTAGACCCCAGTTTCCAGCACTCTTTATTGCTTAAAAACATAGATAACACTTTTACTACCCCTTCTCTTACTTTGCACAACCAACATTGTTATATTAATATACTTTATAACCTATAAACCGCTGCCTCCTCTTATCCCAGCACTAATTGGTAAAATGCAAGTTAGTAAAAAGCACTGAGATAAGGGGGCAGTCTGCAGAGGCTTAGATACAAGGTAATCACATAGGCAAAAAGTAAATTAATAGAACCATGTTGCCTATGCAAAACTGGGGAATGGGTAATAAAGTTTATGATTACCTGATAAATGTATTTATTTACAGACATGGAGAGTCCACAACGTCATTCCAATTACTAGTGGGATATTAACTCCTGGTCAGCAGGAAGCGGCAAAGAGCACCACAGCAAAGCTGTTAAGTGTCACTTCCCTTACCCATAACCCCCAGTCATTCAGCTGAAGGGAAATGGAAAAAGAAGATAACACAAGGTGTAGAGGTGCCTGAAGTTTAGTAAAAAATTTCTGTCTAATCAAAAGGGTGGGGTTGTGGACTTTCCATGTCCGGAAATAAAAATTTTTATCAGGTAAGCATAAATTTTGCTTTCTTTCCTAAGAGATGGAGAGTCCACAACGTCATTCCAATTACTAGTGGGAACCAATACCCAAGCTAGAGGACACGGAATAAGAGGGAGGGAGAAGACAGGCAGACCTAAACAGAACCTTTCTCTCAAAAGAAGCCTTAGCCGAGGCAAAACTATCAAATTTGTAGAATTTGGAAAAAATATGCGGAGAGGACCAAGTTGCAGCCTTGCAAATCTGTTCCATAGAAGCTTCATTTTTGAAAGCCCAAGAAGAGGAAACAGCCCTAGTGGAATGAGCTGTAAGTCTCTCAGGAGGCTGATGTCCAGCAGTCTCATAAGCAAAATGAATCACTCTTCTCAACCAGAGGGAAAGAGAAGCTGAAGTAGCCTTTTGACCCTTACACTTTCTAGAGAAACAAACAGGGCAGAAGACTGGCGAAAATCCTTAGTAGCCTGTAGGTAGAATTTTAGAGCGTGCACGACATTGAAGTTGTGCAACAGGCGTTCCTTATTAGAGGAAGGATTAGTACAGAGAGAAGGAACAACAATTTCCTGATTAATGTTTCTATCCGAAACCAACTTAGGGAGAAACCCTCATTTAGTACGAAGTACCACCTTATCCGCATGAAAAATAAGGTAAGGCAAATCACACTGCAAAGCCGAGAGTTCATAATCTCTCCGAGCAGAAGAAATAGCAATTAGAAACAAAACCTTCCAAGATAACAGCTTAATGTCTATGGAATGCATTAGCTCAAACGGAGCCTGCTGCAAAACGCTAAGAACTAGATTAAGGCTCCAAGGAGCAACAACAGATTTAAATACAGGCCTGATTCTATCCAGGGCCTGACAAAAGGATTGAACATCTGACACATCCGCCAGACACTTATGTAAAAGAATAGATAATGCAGAAATCTGACCTTTCAGAGAACTGACTGACAACCCTTTCTCCAGACCATCCTGGAGAAAAGACAAAATTCTAGGAATCCTGACCCTACTCCAAGAGTAACCCTTTGATTCACACTAATAAATGTATTTACGCCATACCTTATTGTAAATCTTATGAGTAACAGGCTTATGAGCCTAAACCATAGTATCAATGACCGACTCAGAAAACCCACGCTTAGCCAGAACATCTTCACTAGGTCCGCAAACCAGATCCTGCAAGGTCATGCAGACGCTATTAGAATTACATACTCTCTCTCCTGTTTGATACGAGCAATGACTCGTGGAAGGAGAGCAAACGGAGGAAACAGGTATGCTACTCCGAAGTCCCAAGGAACCGCCAGAGGATCTATCAGGGCGGCCTGAGGATCTCTTGACCTTGAACCGTACCTTGGAAGCTTGGCATTCTGATGAACTGAAAATGCTGGTCAAGAAAAGCAAATCTAAGAAACTGGTGATGATCCCCATGTATGGGAGCATGAAGATACATGTCCTTCCTTCAGATCTTTGGTCGTCATGAACTGACCCTCTTGGACCAGAGGAAGAATGGAATGAATGGTTTCCATTTTGCAGGACGGAACCCTGAGAAACTTGTTGAGACACTTTAGGTCTAGAATGGGTCGAAAAGTTCCCTCTTTTTGGAACCACAGATTTGAATAAAATCCTAGACCCTGTTATCTTAATGGAACTGGAACAATCACTCCCAGGGACGAAAGGTCCTAAACGCACCTTAAGAATGCCTCTCTTTTTACCTGATTCGCAGATAACCTTGAGAGGAGAAATCTGCCCATGGGATGACAAGATTCCCAAAATTAATTGTGAAAAAAAAAGTTGTTTTTTTTAATTTTTAAAAACAAATGCTACTGCCACTGTAAGAATACTTGTTGCCTCAGAGCGTTAACGCTATAGAAATATTTGCTAATTAAAAACTAAATCAGGCCCTCTACACCTCAGATTGACCGAGGTGTCTTACCTGACCTCGGTTTAAATATATGATAAGAAGAAGACGACACTGAACTCTCCTGCTGATCAAGGAAACCCTGGAGATGTCGGCACGTTTCTGAAAACAGACAGTTTAACCGATCACACACCTTCCTGAGCCCTCCTCAATATTTATAACCCAACTTGAATAAAAAAAATAAAATAAAAACACAATAAGGTCAATGCTTTACATACTGAAATAAAGGATTAACCCCTTAGTCTCCATTAGCTACATTTTTAAAGTGCCTGCCTATAAATATCCTTTATAAAGGATATAACGTGTCCCAAATAAAAGATGCAGCAAAATCTTCCTTAAGTGCAAGTCTTTACCTAGAAGACAAAAGCACTTACCTGCAATCCAGCTGTCAGGCAGGACAACAGCTTACAAGGTGTGAAAGGTCACATACTCATCACAGAGACCTGTAGAAAAAGAAAGAACAGAGTAACCAACTCTGGCTTTCGATAACTAGGGCAGCAAAGTGTTAGAAAACCAAGTAAGGACCACCTCACCACTTCCTAATTGCTTAAAAGCCACCACTACTCTTACTCAAGAGATTGACGTGGACACAGTTAAACCCAAATCCATGCTTGCAGGGAAAAGTACCCAGAAAAGGAAATATATCTTCAGACACCGAACTTCACCTCCTCCATTGACAGAGGCATTCATTACTTGTGGGAATTAAGAACCTGGCCACCAGGAGGAGGCAAAGACACCCCAGCCAAAGGCTTAAATACCTCCCCCACTCCCCTCACCCCCCAGTCATTCTGCCAAGGGAACAAGGAACAGTAGGAGAATATCCGGGTATAAATGGTGCCAGAAGAATAATATTAAATTTAGGTCCGCACCCCAGAGAAATTAAATTATCAGGTAAGCTTAATTTATGTTTTCCATCTTAATGGGAGGAGAGTCCACTGTTTCATTCATTACTTGTGGGAACAAATACCCAAGCTCTAGAGGACACTGAATGAAAAAAAACAGGAAGGTAAAAGGAGGTGGACCCTATACTGAGGGCACCACAGCCTGCAGAACCTTTCTCCTAAAAGCTGCTTCCGCCGAAGCAAAAACATCAAATTTGTAAAATGTTGCAAAGGTATGTAAAGAGGACCAAATAGCCGCCTTACAAATCTGCTCCATAGAAGCCTCGTTCTTAAAGGCCCAAGAAGAGGCCACAGCTCTAGTTGAATGAGCCGTAATCCTCAGAGGAGGCTTATGTCCCGCACGGAGGACACTCCTCAGCCAAAAAGATAAGGAAGTCGAAGAGGCCCTCTGACCCCCACGCTTCCCGGAAAGAGAACAGAGAAGGAAGTTTGTCTAAAGTCCTACGTGGTCTGAAGATAGGACTTCAAGGCACAAACCACATCCAGAATTACGTTGAAAGGAACCACAATCTCTTGATTGATGTTGCAAATTGACACAGCCTTAGGAAGAAAACCTAACTTGGTTCGTAGAACAGCCTTATCATCATGGAAAGCCAGATAAGGAGGGACGCATTGCAAGGCAGTAATCACAGATACTCTGCACGCAGAAGCAATAGCCCGTAGAAAAGGAACCTTCCAAGACAATAATTTAATGTCTACGTCATGCATAGGCTCCAACGGAGCCCGTGCAAAACCTAAAGAACAAGATTTAAACTCCAAGGAGGAGCAATAGATCTAAGCACAGGTCTGATCCTAGCAGAGCCATAACAATTTGCAGGAGGTACAGGAAGTGCAGGTACTCAGAGGACGTTTGTAAAAAATCAAGTATATTGAAAAAATATAAAAAATACAGCAATGGCAACGCTGTGTGCAAGGTAAAGCCACAAAGGCAGGCAGACTAACAAACATAAAGGTCTGACATGTTTCGTGCCCCCTAGACATGTCTATGATTAAGTGCCACGAAACATGTCAGATCTTTATGTCTGTTAGTCTGCCTGCCTTTGTGGCTTTACCCTGCACACAGCGTTGCCATTGCTGTATTTTTTAATATTTTTTCAATAAACTTGATTTTTTACAAACGTCCTCCGAGTACCTGCACTTCCTGTACCTCCTGCAAGCTGCCTTTTGGGGGCCGATTCCACCCCTCCTCGCTACGGTACTCCGTTTCTCCAGGAACTATTTGGTTAATTTTACCCGGATCTACTTCCGGCTTACTGATGCTGGGATTCGGTTGCTGCTTGGGCTGACGCCGTCTGTTCTTTTCAGAGCCTTAACAATTGACTGCACATAAGGAAGCTCAGCGAACCTCTTGTGCAGTAACACAGACAGGGCCGAAATCTGTCCCCTCAGGGGACTTGCAGAAAGCCCTTCTCCAGGTCATCCTGGAGAACAGAATAAGTAGGTCCTCCACATCTTATGATAGATGCGATGAGCAACAAGCTATGAGCTTGAATAAGAGTACAAATAACACTCTCAGAAACCCTCTCTTGGCCAGGACTAAGCGTTCAATCTCCACGCAGTCAGCCTCAGAGATCTAGACATAGATGATCAAAGAGACCTTGGTCAGCAGATCCCTGCGACAAGGTAACTTCCACGGAGAATATAACGACATCCCCACTAGTCCGCGAACCATATCCTTTGCGGCCAATACAGAGCAATCAGTATCACCAACGCCTGCTTTATTCGAGCCACTACACTAGGAAGTAGTGGTAACGGCCGAAAAAGATAAAATAGATTAAAGTGAAGGTCAATTTTCATGTGAAAGTGCCCGGTTTTTAAAAATACTATTAAAAACAAGGGCACTTTCATTCATGAAAATTGACATTTCAGTCGTTTTCTTAAAATATACTTACCTTTTCTTCTTGAAGCTACTCCAGTGCTTCACCAGCCCGCCGCAAGCCTCTTCATATGTCAGCAATGACTATTCCAGCATCCTCCAATCAAACCTTCCCCCCGGGGTAATCATTGCCTGAGTCAACGCCGTGATAGGAGGAAGTCGGTTTCCTCATTGCTGGGTAAGTAAACCATGTAGAAGCAGGCGGGGAATCGTTTCAGAACGGCGATACAGCGTTTCAGAAGAACAAGGTAAGTATTTTTAAAATACGGTGCCGAGTCAATTTTCATGAATGAAAGTGCCCCCGTTTTTAATAGTTTTTTTTAAAAACCGGGCACTTTCAAATGAAAATTGACCTTCACTTTAAACTTTCAAGGCACCGCTAATGCATCTGTTAGCTCCGCCTAAGGATCCCTGTACCTCGACCCATATCTGGGTAACTTGGTAAAGAGGCGTCATAAGATCTTCCTCTTGCAAATTTCCGCAAACACTCGAGATGGAGAGACCAATCCACCGGATTAAAGTATTGTCTGCTGAGGAAAGCCGCTTCCCAGTTGTCCACACCCGGAATGTGGATCGCTGATAGCGAACAAATGTGGGTCTACGCCCACTCCAGAATCCAAGATACTTCCCTCATAGCTAGGGAGTTTCTCGTTCCCCCCTGATGGTTGATGTAAGCCACCAAGGATATATTGTCTGATTGGAATCTTATAAACAGGGACGAACCCAGCAGAGGCCAAAGCCTTCAGAGCATTGTATATTGCCTGAAGATCCAAAATGCGATCGGGAAGGAGTTTTTCCTCCTGAGTCCATAGGCCCTGTGCCTTTCTGGCACCCCAAACAGCTCCCCATCCTGACAGACTCGCAACCGTAGTCGCAATCACCCAGGATGGTCTTGAGACGGACATCCCTTAGGATAAGTGATCCGGACAAAAACAGCAGAGAGCAATTCTCTCAACCTGTTGTCCAGAGAAATCTGTTGAGACAGATCCGAATGATCACCGTTCCACTACTGCAGCATGTGCAGTTGCAACAGTCTGAGGTGAAACCTGACAAAGGAAAGTACGTCCATGCTGGACACCATGAGACCAATCACCTCCATACACCGAGCCACAGATGTCCTTAAGAAGGTCTGGAGGGCAAGACATGTTGAAGCTAGTCTGCAACGTCTCTAGTCTGTTAGAAAAATTCTCATGTCTATGGAGACTAATATAGTAACCGGGAATTTGATACTAGAGAATTCTCTCTAGATTTATCTTCCATCCATGGGATCGAAGAAGACAGAGGAGAGATTCTGAATGGTCCACTCTCCGAAAAACTTCTTGGAGAATGCTGCGTTGGCCGGGAATCAAACCCGGGTCAACTACTTGGAAGGCAGTTATGCTCACCACTATACCAGATAGACCAAACAGAAGATCAATAAACTGGAAGTGCTAGTCCAGGAACGCAAACCCTAGGAACTGGAAGTGATACTTGAGGATTGGTACGTGAAGGGAGAATCCTTCAGATCTATTGTGGTCATAAACAGCCCTACTCAAACAAGGGGAAGAATGGACCTATTGTCTCCCTCTTGAAAGAGGGTACATTTAAAAAGAAAATTTATGCTTACCTGATAAATGTATTTCTTTTTTGACACGATGAGTCCACGGATCATCTTAATTACTAATGGGATATTCACCTCCTGGTCAGCAGGAGGCGGCAAAGAGCACCACAGTAAAGCTGTTAAATAGTTTCTCCCTTCCCTCCCACTCCAGTCATTCGATTCGACCGAAGTTAAGGAAAGAAAGGAAAAACCAAGGTGCAGAGGTGTCTGAAGTTTGTAATAACCAGCAACCTGTTTTACAAGAACAGGACGGGCCGTGGACTCATCGTGTCAAAAAAGAAATAAATTCATCAGGTAAGCATAAATTTTCTTTTTTATGACACGATGAGTCCATGGATCATCTTAATTACTAATGGAATTCAATACCCAAGCTAGAGTACACAGATAATACGGGAGGGACAAGACAGGGAACCTAAACGGAAGGCACCACTGCTTGAAGAACCTTTCTCCCAAAAGCGGCCTCTTTTGAAAAAGTGTGAAGAGAGTACCAAGTTGCAGCCTTGCAAATCTGTTCCACAGAAGCTTCATCTTTGAATGCCCATGAGGAAGCAACAGCCTTAGTGGAATGAGCCGTAACTCTCTCAGGAGGCTGCTGTCCAGCAGTGTCATAAGCAAAACGTATGATACTCTTCAGTCAAAAAGAAAGAGAAGTTGCCGTAGTTTTCTGTCCCTTACGTTTTCCTGAGAAAATCATAAACAAGAACGATGACTGACGAAAGTCCTTAGTCGCCTGCAGGTAAAACTTTAAAACACGGACCACGTCCAAATTGTGCAGAAGTCGTTCCTTCTGAGAAGAAGGATTAGGACACAAGGAAGGAACAACAATACCTGATTAATGTTCTGATCAGAAACAACCATAGGAAAGAATCCTAATTTAGTACGTAATTTAGTACGTAAAACTACCTTATCTGAATGGAAAATAAGATAAGGAGACTCATACAGTAATGCCATGAGCTGACACTCTCCGAGCGGAAGAAATAGCAACAAGAAATAAAACTTTCCAAGATAACTTAATATCTAAAGAATGCATGGGGTCAAACGGAGCCCCTTGAAGAACTTTAAGAACTAAACTAAGACTCCATGGAGGAGTGACTGGTTTGAATACAGGCCTGATCCTGACCAAGGCCTAACAAAATTATTGTACATCTGGGATATCCGCACTTCAGGTCCAATTCGGACGGAAAGTTCCCTCCTTCTTTGGAACCACGAAAAGGTTTGAATAGTATCCCAAACCTCTCACTGCGATAGGCACCGGGACAATAACTCCTAAGAGGACAGATCCCGTACGCACCCCAGAAAGGCTTCCCTCCTTTCTAGGCAGGAAGACAGGAGAGAAAAGGAACTGCCCTTGGGTGGCTGAGACTTGAAACCTATCTTGTGACCCTGAGCTATGACCTCCAGGACCCATGGACCCTGCACCTCCCTGAACCAAGCGACTAAAAAGAGTGACAGTTTGCCCCCTACACGATCCAGAAGAGGACTGGGGACCACCCGTTCATGCTTACTTAGACTAGGCAGGCTTCTTGCTCTGCTTGGATTCTTGGTTTGCTCAGGCTTAGCGGAGGACTGCTGACATGGGCTTTATCAAAACGAAAAGAACGAAAATTGTCCCTTAGACTCGTTCATATTCTCTTGCGGTAGAAGGGCACCCTTGCCCCCTGTGACCGTGGAGCTAATTGAGTCCAGGCCTGGACCAAACAAAATCATTCCCTGAAAGGGGAGGGAAAGAAGTCTAGACTTAGAAGTCATTTCCGCAGACCATGACTTCAGCCAGAGCCCAACGGGCCTGAACAGAAAAGGCTGAAGCCTTAGCATTTAGGTGAATAATCTGCCTAATAGTATCACAGATAAAATAATTAGAAACCCTCAAGGCCAGAAATTGTTCCTGAGTAACGTTGAGGGGACCTCTCCACCCCGATCATCCTAACAAGGGGTCCCACACCAGAAGGTAGTTTCTCCAGCAAACATGGCAACGTCCGCCTCCGGTTGAAACAAATAACCTGTATGTTGAAAACAACTTTAACAGAGTTTCCATCCTTTATCCATTGGCTCTTAAAACGAAGAGCTATCCTCAAACAGGATAGTAATACGTTTAGCAAGGGTGAAGATAGCGCCCATCCCTTTTAGGGACGGAACCTCACAACTCCATCGAGAGTCCAGGACCGGGAACGATTTGCTAAAGGGAGAAGAAGGGAACAATCCAGTCCCATTCATTCTAACAGGAGCAGGGAAGGATAAGGTACCACCCTGTCCTCAAACTATCCAATTTAGGAATTAAAGGTTCCTCAGGCAATTTGGCCTCTGGAACAAGTGAATTCGCCCAAAAACTTCCTTTAGAAGAAAAAGCACATCCTAAAACTAAAGTCTGGTTCCTCTGCAGCCGAAGGTTTAGAGGCAGCAGACTCCGACCCAGAATGTTCCTACTCTGAAGTCTAAGAAAGAACTTCATCCTCGGATAACCCTATCAGTTAAATCCAAAAAAATGATCTGATGTACTCTGGGAAAGAGTGCAATATGTAACCTTTCGTTTGCACTTAGCAGGGCGAGGTAAAGCATTAAAGGCCGCAGACACCGCCGTCTGAGCTGCGCAGTAAAGTCTGGTGAAAAAATGGCCCCCTCCAGATGGAGGATCAGCAATGCTACAGGAAACTGAATGTGTAGAGAGATAAGCATGTAGGGTACGCACCTCACTGGATGAAAACTCCTCAGAGGTGGACGGCTCAGTGGTATCAAACATGTTTGATATTATCACATTATCAAGGCATAAGGAACATATTTGAGGGGGGGCGGTACTAAGGCCTCCTCACATTATAAACAGGAATTACTCTTTAGGAATAGAGGGCTTGCCCTCTAAGTAACAGAGTCCTCCATCGCTAGTACAATAACGGGGAACTATAGAAAAAAAACATTTTATTCGGAAAAAACTGCACCTTTATATCCCAATGGCTGTGGCACTTACCACCTCCCATGACCCAGACAGTACAGAGAGTTATGACTCTTCTCTGATACAGACCCGGTCAGGAATGAGGGAAAGAATCATATGGTGCACATTGCAGGACCGCCCCTGCTAGGAGAAAAAGCGCACCAAGCTTGTTAGCGGCATGGCTCTCAAAGTGAAACCTGTATATTCCATATAAGCCTATGAGCCCATAACATCTCACACATAAAAGCAGCATAAAATCAAATAAACATATAAGATTATTTCCCCCTGTTCAATAATCCCCCTCATGAGATATTAACCCTTGATTCTATACAGATCTTCTAGCGTTATCATACATGTATAAAAAAATTAAACAATCTTACCAGAATCTATGCCGTGGAACAGGAACACAGCCTTTTAAGTGCGACAGGTTAGTAGCATTGCTCCTGACATGGACTTAAATTTTTTCTTTCGTGATTCAGATAGAGCATGCAATTTTAAGCAACTTTCTAATTTACTCCTATTATCAATTTTCTTCATTTTCTTGCTATCTTTATTTGAAAAAGAAGGCATCTAAGTTTTTTTTTTGTTTCAGTACTCTGGACAGCAGTTTTTTATTGATCGATGAATTTATCCACCAATCAGCAAGGACAAACCAGGTTGATCACCAAAAATGGTCCGGCATCTAAACTTACATTCTTGCTTTTCAAATAAAGATACCAAGAGAATGACGAAAATGTAATAATATGAGTTAATTACAAAGTTGCTTAAAATTGCATGCTCTACCTGAATCATGAAAGAACAAATTTGGGTTCAGTGTCCCTTTAAGAGTGGAAAGCAGGCAGCGAAACTCGTCAACGCTGATTTGCTTATGGAGTTGTTAATCTGAGTCGGGATGGTTTCACAGAGACGACACTCCCTGCATCTCTGGACTCTAACTTTCACCCATGCTCACACTGAGAGGCTGACAGGACTCCATAAGAGACTACTCCGAATTTTCCAACACTTCTCTGCCAACCTCCTGTGACGAAAGGCAAAGAATGACTGGGGGATGAGGGGAGTGGGGGAGGTATTTAAGCCTTTGGCTGGGGTGTCCTTGCCTCCTCCTGGTGGCCAGGTTCTTAATTCCCACAAGTAATGACTGAAGCAGTGGACTCTCCTCCCATTAAGATGGAAAAGGGATTATCTATATTTTTAAACAATAACAATTTTCAAGTAGACTGTCCCTTTAAGGGGACTAGAACCCACTCAACATTAGCCACTCACTGGGGACAAAGCCCACTTACCACAACTCTCACTCAGGGAACTACAGCCATTGCTCACTCAAGCAGTCTTAAGAGACTGTATCAATATACCACACCCTGAGAACTAAAATTCTTTCCAAGAAACCAGAATATTTTTTTTATATTATCTTAGGTAACTAGCGGTTTAACACTTATTGTTTTAGAAAATTAGATTTCTGAATCTGGGAGCCAAATTCTTCTTTATTATCAAAGAAGCTGCTTTTTTTTACCTTGAGCTGATAAATTTAAGTGGTTGTAAAGTTTAATGAATTAAAGCCCAGTATCTAAAAATAATCTTAAAAACATGGGCACTTTAATTTATTAAATTTTACAGAAAACACTTTTTTAAAAAAATATTTACAATTTTTCTATGGTAAACATACCGCCGTTCCTCCACCCGCATCTCCTTCAGAATTTAGCATATCGATGACGAATCCGGCTTCCTACAATCATTGCGTGCCACATGAGCTGAAAGCCAAAGGGGGCATGCAATGATTGGAGGAAGCCGGATAAGTCATCGATCTGCTCAATACAGAAGGAGATGCGGGCGGAGGATCGGAGGTATTTTTACCATAGCGAAATGGTAAATATTTTAAAAAAAGAAGTATCTTTGAAAAGTTTAATGAATTAAAGTGCCCATGTTTTTAAGATTATTTTTATATACTGAGCTTTAATCCATTAAAGGGACACTGAACCCAATTTTTTTATTTTGTGATTCAGATAGAGCATGCAATTTTAAGCAACGTTCTAATTTACTCCTATTATCACATTTTCTTCATGCTCTTGGTATCTTTATTTGAAATGCAAGAATGTAAGTTTAGATGCCGGACCATTTTTGATGAGCAACCTGGGTTGTCCTTGCTGATTGGTGGATAAATTCATCAACCAATTAAAAAAAGTTCTGTCCATTCTTCTGAACCAAAAAAAAGCTTAGATGCCTTCTTTTTCAAATAAAGATAGCAAGAGAATGAAGAAAAATTGATGATAGGAGTAAATTAGAAAGTTGCTTAAAATTGCATGCTCTATCTGAATCACGAAAGAAAAAATGTGGGTTCAGTGTCCCTTTAAACTTTACAATCACTTTAAGAATAATGAATGTTTCCTATTAGGACTGCAATATTAATTGTATGTATATTTCAATTAAAATGTATACAATTCCTGCAGCCACCATACAGCCCTTACTGCAGCTGTGTGTGTGTGTCAGCCACGATACAGCCCTTAGCCCTTACTGCAGCTGTGTGTTTGTGTGTGTGTGTACATTATATATATATATATATATATATATATATATATATATATATATACACACACACACACACACACACACACACACACACACACACATTGTTTTTTTACAAAAACAAAAAAGCAATACAGCTGCTTAGACCCTATAGTGTATATGCCATTATTTCAGATGGCAGCACATTCTCAAGTAGCACAAAATAAAGGTTGCAGAAAACTACAGGGTAACTTTGAATATGCATAAGTAAAACATACAGATTTTATAAAACTCCCTGCAATACAGTCCTCGTCATTATTTCCCTTTAAGAGTATATCACACTTTACTAAATATCTGGGAGTTGAATGCATATCGCTCTCTCTCTCTGGTAACTTTTTTCCTGGGAAGCAGTCTCTCAAAGCATTTTTTTTTTAAACAAGAGTTTCCTTTAAGGAAACAAAAAGAAAATGTATGCTTACCTGATAAATTTGTTTCTTTTTAGACACGATGAGTCCACGGATCTTCATCCTTACTTGTGGGATTTCACCTCCTGGTCAGCAGGAGGAGGCAAAGAGCACCACAGCAGAGCTGCTATATATAGCTCCTCCCTTCCCTCCCACTCCAGTCATTCGACCGAAGTTAGGAAGAGAAAGGAAAAGCCAAGGTGCAGAGGTGTCTGAAGTTTACAAAAATTAATAACCTGTCTCAGAGAACAGGGCGGGCTGTGGACTCATCGTGCCTAAAAAGAAACAAATTTATCAGGTAAGCATAAATTTTCTTTTCTTTTTAAAGGCACAATGAGTCCACGGATCTTCATCCTTACTTGTGGGATACAATACCAAAGCTAGAGTACACGGATGAAAAGGGAGGGACAAGACAGGAAACCTAAACGGAAGGCACCACTGCTTGAAGAACCTTTCTCCCAAAAGCAGCCTCAGCCGAGGCAAAAGTATCAAATTTATAAAATTTAGAAAACGTGTGAAGAGAGGACCAAGTTACAGCCTTGCAAATCTGTTCTATAGAAGCTTCATTTTTGAATGCCCATGAGGAAGCAACAGCCCTAGTGGAATGAGCCGTAATTCTTTCAGGAGGCTGCTGTCCAGCAGTCTCATATGCAAAACGGATGATACTCTTCAGCCAAAAAAGAAAGATAGCCGTAGCTTTCTGACCCTTACGCTTTCCAGAGAAAACGACAAACAAAGAAGACGACTGACGAAAGTCCTTAGTCGCTTGTAAATAAAATTTCAAAGCACGGACCACGTCCAAATTGTGCAAAAGACGTTCCTTTTGAGAAGGAGGATTAGGACACAAGGGAGGAACAACAATCTCCTGATTAATGTTCCTAACTAAAACAACCTTAGGAAGGAACCCTAGGTTAGTACGCAAAACTACCTTATCCGAATGAAAAATAAGGTAAGGTGAATTGAATTGCAATGACGAAAGCTCAGACACTCTTCGGGCTGTAGAAATAAAACCTTCCAAGATAACAACTTAATATCTAAGGAATGCATAGGCGTAAACGGAGCCCCTTGAAGAACCTTAAGAAATAATTCAGACTCCATGGAGGAGTAATTGGATTAAAAACAGGCCTGATTCTAACCAAAGCCTGATAAAAGGATTGAACATCTGGGACATCCGCCAGACGTTTGTGTAACAAAATAGATAAGGCAGAGATCTGACCTTTTAGGGAACTTGCCGATAAACCCTTCTCCAATCCTTCTTGGAGAAAAGACAAAATTTTGGGAATCCTAACTCTACTCCATGAGTAGCCCTTGGATTCACACCAATAAAGATATTTACACCATATCTTATGGTAAATCTTTCTAGTCACAGGTTTACGAGCCTGAATCATGGTCTCTATGACCGAATCAGGAAACCCCTGCTTGGATAGGATTAAGCTTTCAATCTCCAAGCAGTCAGCTTCAGAGAAACTAGATTTGGGTGAAAGAAGGGCCCTTGAATGAGGAGGTCTTTCCGCAATGGAAGTCTCCAAGGTGGCAGGGATGACATGTCCACCAGATCTGCATACCAAATCCTGCGAGGCCACGCCGGAACAATAAGGATCACTGATGCTCTCTCCTGTTTGATTCGAGCAATGACTCGAGGAAGAAGCGCAAACGGAGGAAATAGGTATGCAAGATTGAAGGACCAAGGAACTGCCAGAGCATCTATCAGTTCTGCCTGGGGATCCCTGGACCTCCACCCGTATCTTGGAGCTTGGCATTCTGACGAGATGCCATGAGATCCAACTCCGGCCGACCCCATTTGAGAATCAGGTTGGAGAACACTTCCGGATGGAGTTCCCACTCTCCCAGATGAAAAGTCTGCCTGCTCAGAAAATCCGCCTCCCAGTTGTCCACCCCTGGGATATGGATCGCTGACAGATGGCAAGAATAGGTCTCCGCCCATCGGATTATCTTGGTTACCTCGTTCATGATGAAAGACACTGTCGTTATGTTGTCCGTCAGGAATCTGATGAACTGGGCCGAAGCCAACTGAGGCTAGGCCAGAAGAGCATTGAAAATCGCTCTCAGTTCTAGGATGTTTATGGGAAGAACAGATTCCGCCAGAGTCCACACTCCCTGAACCTTTAGAGGACCCCAGACAGCTCCCCACCCTAGAAGGCTGGCATCTGTTGTCACAATCACCCAGGATGGTCTGCAAAAGCATGTTCCCTGGGATAGATGATCCAGAGACAACCACCATTGAAGTGAGTCCCTTGTCTCCTGTTCCAAGGTTATTCGAGGAGACAAGTCTGCATAATGTCCATTCCACAACCTAAGCATGTTTAACTGCAGAGGTCTGAGATAAAACCGAGCAAATGGGATGATGTCCATTGCCGCCACCATCAGTCCAATTACTTCCATGCGCTGGGCCACTGATGTCCGAGGATTGGACTGAAGGGCTTGACAGGTGTCCAGAATCTTTAATTTCCTGACCTCTGTCAGGAAAATCCTCATGGATATAGAATAGATTACAGTTCCCAAGAAAGTCACCCTTGCTTTTGGGATTAAGGAACTCTTTTCCAGATTTACCTTCCACCCGTGAGTCCTCAGGAAGGACAGTACAATGTCGGTATGGGACGTTGCTTGTTGACAAGATGGCTCCTGAATTAGAATATCGTCCAGATAAGGCTCCACCGCAATGCCCCACAGTCTTAGAACCGTGGCCAGCCCGAAAGGAAGTGCCACAAACTGAAAGTGCTTGTCCAGTAAGGCAAACCTTAGGAACTTCTGATGATCTCTGTGAATTGGAACATGAAGGTATGCATCCTTCAAGTCCACTGTCTTCATAAATTGACCCTCCTGGATCAATGGAAGAATGGTACAAATAGTTTCCATCTTGAATGATCGAACTCTGAGAAACTTGTTTGGACTCTTGAGATCTAATATAGGTCTGAAGGTTCCCTCTTTTTTTGGGAACTACAAACAGATTTGAATAAAACCCCTGCCCCTGTTCCTGTGCTGGAACAGGAACAATGACTCCCAGGGAGGAGAGGTCTCTTACACAATGTAAGAATGCCTCTTTCTTTATCTGGTTTGCAGACAATCTTGAAAGAAGAAATCTTCCTCTGGGAGGAAAATTCTTGAATTCCAGCTTGTAGTGCTCTCTTGAGACCACACGCTCGTGCATACGCTACAGCCAGGGATCCTGAACCCAAGCCTGAATGTAAAAAAGAAAGCTGCCCCTACCAATCGAGGTCCCAGATGGGGGCATTCCCATTAAGCTGTTTAGGACTAATCAACAGGATTACACCTACAATATACAACCCATTTATCCCCAAGCCACATCGACCCCATGTACCCCCCTCCCCCAGGAATCGACTTTTAGATTGAGATAGTTCCCTTCCTGTTTAGAGGAGGAAGAGAAAGAATTTCACACCTTGAATGCAAATTCCAAAAGGAACGAAGTAATTACTTTGTCCTATTTCTGTTTTTACTTTCTTATCTATTCCTCGCAGGAAGAAGATGACCCTTGCTCCTCGTGATCTCAGAAATAATCTCCTTCAGGACCGGTCCAAACAAGGCTTCTTCACCACTTATAAGGCGAATTGCGCCAGAAGCTTAGGACATGGAAGGATACGTCGCAGGACCAAGGCTTTAACCATAAAGCTTGTGGGATAGGATAAAAAATCCGAACTTGTTAGCCGCCAAGCGTAGTATTTGCAGAGAAGCATCTGTAATAAAGGCATGAGCCAACTTTAGAGCTTTAATCCTATATTGGATCTCCTCTAAAGAGGTTTTAGTTCTGAGAGACTCAGACAGAGCATCAAACCAATAAGCTGCTGAACTAGTGACCGTAGCAATGCATGTAGCTGGCTGCAATAACAGACCCTGGTGAACACAAATCTTTTTAAGTAGACCCTCCAACTTTTTGTCCATGGGATCTTCAAAAGCACAACTATCCTCAATAGGAATAGTGGTTCGCTTGGCTAGGGTGGAAATAGCTCCTTCCACCTTAGGAACCGTCTGCCAAATTTCCTTGATAGCGTCCACTATAGGAAACATCTTCTTGAAAATAGGATATGGGGAAAATGGAATACAAGTACAGGGCACTGCTTGAGCGGGCGTTAAATCTTGGGACGCTTGGGTAGAAAGCTGCGGCATACTCTGAATCTCATTAGATTCCTGAGAAGCATCCACCTTTCAAAAATTTTGTTCATGAACAATCTTTTCCTTATAATTCAAAACCATCTCAATACAAGAAGGACAGAAAGGGATTGATGGTTCCACATTAGCATCCAAACACATGGAGCAAGTAACATTTTGCATGGCTCCTATGTCCATACTAAAGTACAAAAAGAAAATAAATAAGAAAAAAAATATATATATTTTTTTCAAAACAAAAAACGTTACCGTCTCTTTAAGAGATCACAAAAGTAAACTTTAATATAAGAGAAAAACATATATCCAAGGCTAATCAAATTGTTTAACAAATTTGATGACAGAGAAAAAACATAATTTATGTAAGAACTTACCTGATAAATTCATTTCTTTCATATTGGCAAGAGTCCATGAGCTAGTGACATATGGGATATACAATCCTACCAGGAGGGGAAAAGTTTCCCAAACCTCAAAATGCCTATAAATACACCCCTCACCACACCCACAATTCAGTTTAACGAATAGCCAAGCAGTGGGGTGATAAAGAAAGGAGTAGAAAGCATCAACAAAGGAAATTTGGAAATAATTGGGCTTTATACAAAAAATCATAACCACCATAAAAAGGGTGGGCCTCATGGACTCTTGCCAATATGTAAGAAATTAATTTATCAGGTAAGTTCTTACATAAATTGTGTTTTCTTTCATGTAATTGGCAAGAGTCCATGAGCTAGTGACATATGGGATATCAATACCCAAGATGTGGAGTCTTCCACTCAAGAGTCACTAGAGAGGGAGGGAATAAAAATAGCCATATTTCGCTGAAAAAATTAATCCACAACCCAAAGAAAATAAGTTTATTTTCATTTTTGAAAGAAAAAAACTTAAATCAAAAAGCAGAAGAATCAAACTGAAACAGCTGCCTGAAGAACTTTTCTACCAAAACTGCTTCCGAAGAAGCAAATACATCAAAACGGTAGAATTTAGTAAATGTATGCAAAGAGGACCAAGTCGCTGCTTTGCAAATCTGATCAACTGAAGCTTCATTCTTAAAAGCCCACGAAGTGGAGACTGATCTAGTAGAATGAGCTGTAATTCTCTGAGGTGGGGCCTGACCCGACTCCACATAAGCTTGATGAATCAAAAGTTTCAACCAAGAAGACAAGGAAATAGCAGAAGCCTTCTGACCTTTCCTAGGACCAGAATATAAAACAAATAGACCGGAAGTCTTCCTGAAATCTTTAGTAGCTCCCACATAATATTTCAAAGCTTTTACCACATCCAAAGAATGTAAGGATCTCTCCAAAGAATTCTTAGGATTAGGACACAAGGAAGGGACAACAATTTCTCTACTAATGTTGTTAGAATTCACAACCTTAGGTAAAAATTGAAAAGAAGTCCGCAAAACTGCCTTATCCTGATGAAAAATCAGAAAAGGAGATTCACAAGAAAGAGCAGATAGCTCAGAAACTCTTCTAGCAGAAGAGATAGCCAAAAGGAACAACACTTTCCAAGAAAGTAGTTGAATGTCCAAAGAATGCATAGGCTCAAATGGAGGAGCCTGTAAAGCCTTCAGAACCAAATTAAGACTCCAAGGAGGAGAAATTGATTTAATGACAGGCTTAATACGAACTAAAGCCTGTACAAAACAGTGAATATCAGGAAGTATAGCAATCTTTCTGTGAAATAAAACAGAAAGAGCGGAGATTTGTCCTTTCAAGGAACTTGCAGACAAACCCTTATCCAAACCATCCTGAAGGAACTGTAAAATTCTAGGAATTCTAAAAGAATGCCAGGAGAATTTATGAGAAGAACACCATGAAATGTAAGTCTTCCAAACTCTATAATAAATCTTTCTAGAGACAGATTTACGAGCTTGTAACATAGTATTAATCACTGAGTCAGAAACCTCTATGACTTAGAACTAAGCATTCAATTTCCATACCTTCAAATTTAATGATTTGAGATCCTGATGGAAAAATGGACCTTGAGATAGTAGGTCCGGCCGTAACGGAAGTGGCCAAGGCGGGCAACTGGACATCCGAACCAGATCCGCATACCAAAACCTGTGTAGCCTTGCTGGAGCCACCAGCAACACAAAAGACTGCTCCATGATGATTTTGGAGATCACTCTCGGAAGGAGAACTAGAGGCGGGAAGATGTAAGCAGGTTGATAACACCAAGGAAGTGTCAGCGCATCCACTGCTTACGCCTGAACATCCCTGGACCTGGACAGGTATCTGGGAAGTTTCTTGTTTAGATGAAAGGCCATGAGATCTATCTCTGGAAGCCCCCACATCTGAACAATCTGAGAAAACACATCTGGATGGAGAGACCACTCCCCTGGATGTAAAGTCTGGCGGCTGAGATAATCCGCCTCCCAATTGTCTACGCCTGGAATATGCACCGCAGAGATTAGACAGGAGCTGGATTCCGCCCAGGCAAGTATCCGAGATACTTCTTTCATAGCTTGGGGACTGTGAGTCCCACCCTGATGATTGACATAAGCCACAGTTGTGATATTGTCTGTCTGAAAACAAATGAACGGTTCTCTCTTTAGCAGAGGCCAGAACTGGAGAGCCCTGAGAATTGCACAGAGTTCTAAAATATTTATTGGTAATCCCGCCTCTAGAGATTTCCAAACCCCTTGTGCTGTCAGAGATCCCCAAACAGCTCCCCAACCTGAAAGACTCGCATCTGTTGTGATCACAGTCCAGGTTGGGCGAACAAAAGAAGCCCCTTGAACCAAACGATGGTGATCTATCCACCATGTCAGAGAGTGTCGTACATTGGGATTCAAGGATATTAATTGTGATATCTTTGTATAATCCCTGCACCATTGATTCAGCATACAAAGCTGTAGAGTTCTCATGTGAAAACGAGCAAAGGGGATCGCGTCCGATGCTGCAGTCATGAGACCTAAAACTTCCATGCACATAGCCACTGAAGGGAATGACTGAGACTGAAGGAGCCGGCATGCTGCGACCAATTTTAAACGTCTCTTGTCTGTTAGAGACAGAGTCATGGACACTGAATCTATCTGGAAGCCTAAAAGGTGACCCTTGTCTGAGGAATCAAGAAACTTTTTGGTAAATTGATCCGCCAACCATGTTTCCGAAGAAACAACACTAGTTGATTTGTGTGAGATTCTGCAGTATGTAAAGACTGAGCTAGTACCAAGATATCGTCCAAATAAGGAAACACCGCAATACCCTGTTCTCTGATTACAGATAGTAGGGCACCCAGAACTTTTGAAAAGATTCTTGGAGCTGTTGCTAGGCCAAATGGAAGAGCAACAAATTGGTAATGCTTGTCTAGAAAAGAGAATCTCAGAAAATGAAAGTGTTCTGGATGAATCAGAATATGAAGGTAGAATAGTCCTTATAGTCACCATCTTGAAAGTTGGTACTCTTGCATAAAGATTCAAAATTTTTAGATCCAGAACTGGTCTGAATAAATTTTCTTTCTTTGGTACAATGAATAGGTTTGAATAAAACCCCAAACCTTGTTCCTGAGGAGGAACTGGCATGATTACCCCTGAAGACTCCAGATCTGAAACACACTTCAGAAAAGCCTGAGCTTTTACTGGATTTACAGGGATGCGTGAGAGAAAAAAATCTTCTCACAGGAGGTCTTACTTTGAATCCTATTCGATACCCTTGAGAGACAATGCTCTGAATCCAATGATTTTGGACAGATCTTATCCAAAAATCCTTGAAAAACCTTAATCTGCCCCCTACCAGCTGAGCTGGCATGAGGGCCGCACCTTCATGCGGATTTTGGGGCTGACTTTGGTTTCCTAAATGGCTTGGATTTACTCCAATTTGAGGAAGGCTTCCAATTGGAGGCAGATTCCTTGGGGCAAGGATTGAGTTTTTGTTCTTTATTCTGACGAAAGGAACGAAAACGTTTAGAAGTCTTAGATTTACCCTTAGGTTTTTTATCCTGAGGCAAAAAACTCCTTTTCCCCAGTGATAGTTGAAATAATAGAATCCAACTGAGAACCAAATAAATTATTACCTTGGAAAGAAAGAGATAGTAATCTAGATTTAGATGTCATATCAGCATTCCAAGATTTAAGCCACAAAGCTCTTCTAGCTAAAACAGCTAAAGACATGGATCTAACATCAATTTTGATAATATCAAAAATGGCATCACAAATAAAATGATTAGCATGTTGCAGTAAGCGAACAACGCTAGATATGTCCGAATCCAATTCGTGTTGCGCTAAATTTTCCAACCAGAAAGTTGATGCAGCCGCAACATCAGCCAAAGAAATAGCAGGTCTGAGAAGATGACATGAATATAAATAGGCCTTCCTTAGATAAGATTCAAGCTTCCTATCTAAAGGATCCTTAAAGGAAGTGCTATCTTCCATAGGAATAGTGGTACGTTTAGCAAGAGTAGATAGAAATAGCCCCATCAACCTTGGGGATTTTTTTCCCAAAACTCTATAGATTTTGCTGGTAAAGGATACAATTTATTAAACCTTGAAGAAGGAATAAAAGAAGTACCTGGCTTATTCCATTCCCTAGAAATCATATCAGAAATAGCCTCAGGAATGGGAAAAACCCCTGGGGAAACCACAGGAGGTTTAAAAAACAGCATTTAAACGTTTATTAGACTGAACGTCAATAGGACTGGTTACCTCAATATCCAAAGTAATTAACACTTCTTTTAATAAAGAACGCATATACTCTATTTTAAATAAATAAGTAGATTTGTCAGTGTCAATGTCTGAGGAAGGATCTTCTGTTTCAGATAGATCCTCATCAGAAAAGGATGAATTATGTTGTTGGTCATTTGAAATTTCATCAGCTAAATGAGAAGTTTTAAAAAACCTTTTACGTTTATTAGAAGGTGGAAATGCAGACAAGGCCTTCATAATAGAATCAGAAACAAATTATTTAAAATTTACAGGTATATCATGCACATTAGAAGTTGAAGGAACTGCAACTGGCAATGTACTATTGCTGATGGAAACACTATCTGCATGTAAAAGTTTATCATGACAACTATTACAAATGACATTCGGTGGAATTATTTCTACAACTTTACAACAAATGCACTTAGCTTTGGTAGAACCGATGTCAGGCAGCAATGTTCCAGCAGAAACTTCTGAGGCAGGATCAGATTGGGACATCTTGCACAATGTAAGAGAAAAAACAACATTTAAAGCAAAATTATCTATTTCCTTATATGACAGTTTCAGGAATGGGAAAAAATGCAATAGCATAGGCCTCTGAAAGCAAAAAGCAAGAGGCAAACAAACAAGGGGTATTGAAATAATGAAAAAAATTTGGCGCCAAGAATGACCGGAAATGACACACTTGCGTCACTAATGACGCCGCAGTGTGAAAGGTCTCGGCGTCACGTATGACGCCGGAAATTACGAAGTTGCGTCATAACCGTACTTTTTCGCGCCAAAAAAAAATTTTGCGCCAAGAATGACGCAATAAAGTTTAGCATTTGACGCACCCGCGGGCCTACTACCCGCAATTACAAGAAGTAGTCAATTGAAAAAAGACTAAACCCCAGGTAAGAAATAAATTTTTAAAAAATGTTTACATTCCCAAATATGAAACTGACAGTCTGCAGAAGGAAATACATGAACCTGACTCATGGCAAATATAAGTACAATACATATATTTAGAACTTTATATAAATGCATAAAGTGCCAAACCATAGCTGAGAGTGTCTTAAGTAATGAAAACATATTTACCAAAAGACACCCATCCACATATAGCAGATAGCCAAACCAGTTCTAAAACAGTTATTAGTAGAGGTAATGGTAAATTGAGAGTATATCGTCGATCTGAAAAGGGAGGTAGGAGATGAATCTCTACGACCGATAACAGAGAACCTATGAAATAGACCCCCATTAGGGAAATCATCGTATTCAAATAAGTGATACTCCCTTCACGTCCCTCTGACATTCGTTGTACTCTGAGAGGAATCGGGCTTCAACAATGCTGAGAAGCGCATATCAACGTAGAAATCTTAGCACAAACTTACTTCACCACCTCCATAGGAGGCAAAGTTTGTAAAACTGAATTGTGGGTGTGGTGAGGGGTGTATTTATAGGCATTTTGACCTTTGGGAAACTTTGCCCCTCCTGGTAGGATTGTATATCCCATATGTCACTAGCTTATGGACTCTTGCCAATTACATGAAACAAACGATACTGTGCCTTTAAATTTTAAAACTGCAACTTTTTTACTGCTTTTTCTCTACTACAGAAAAAAATGTACCCCAGCAGTTAAATAAAAATAAAAAATAACTTTAGACACCTATACACCTCAGCAACTCTGCTGAGGTGCCTACCTGCCAACAGAAACACTCCCTGACCGGAACTCTTGTAGTCAAACGAACCGGACACTGAAGGGAAAAAACAATCCGACATTTCAGGAACACAAAAACGCTACAACCGCTTGTCTGATACTTCAGACAGAAATGCGGTAGTAGAGCCACATATGCATCCACTCCTGTCTGCTTAGGACTGCGCAATAACTAAGAGGAAGCGTGCTAAACTAAGCCCCACCAATCGTGGGCGTAACTTCCCCAAACATGTCTCTACAACGTAGTGATAGAAAACTAAGGGATCATAACCACCATCATATCCCTTATAGTCTCAAATACTTATAAAAAATTCTAGCAAGCCCAAGCTTTCTCCCTATAGCCCCAGTGTCTACTTATAGCTGTCCCAAATTGCCCTCTATATAAGAGGAATAAATGTCCCAACATAAGAGCTTCTGAATGAAACTTATGTAAGACAGTTTTCAAATAAAGATTAAGTGCCCACTTTACTCTGAATTCTTCCTCCAGAATGAATAAAGTTTAGCACTTACCTTAAATGCTGTCCGACAGCAGGACAGTCCAGCAGGTGTAAGAGGTCCTCTCCCTCCCATAGCCCTGTAGAAAAAGATAGAGCTTCTGAATGAAACTTATGTAAGCCAGTTTTCAAATAAAGATTAAGTGCCCACTTTACTCTGAATTCTTCCTCCAGAATGAATAAAGTTCCAGCAGAAACTTCTGAGGCAGGATCAGATTGGGACATCTTGCACAATGTAAGAGAAAAAACAACATATAAAGCAAAATTATCTATTTCCTTATATGACAGTTTCAGGAATGGGACAAAATGCAATAGCATAGGCCTCTGAAAGCAAAAAGCAAGAGGCAAACAAAACAAGGGGTATTGAAATAATGAAAAAAAATTTGGCGCCAAGAATGACCGGAAATGACACACTTGCGTCACTAATGACGCCGCAGTGTGAAAGGTCTCGGCGTCACGTATGACGCCGGAAATTACGAAGTTGCGTCATAACCGTACTTTTTCGCGCCAAAAAAAAATTTGCGCCAAGAATGACGCAATAAAGTTTAGCATTTGACGCACACGCGGCCTACTACCCGCAATTACAAGAAGTAGTCAATTGAAAAAAGACTAAACCCCAGGTAAGAAATAAATTTTTAAAAAATGTTTACATTCCCAAATATGAAACTGACAGTCTGCAGAAGGAAATACATGAACCTGACTCATGGCAAATATAAGTACAATACATATATTTAGAACTTTATATAAATGCATAAAGTGCCCAAACCATAGCTGAGAGTGTCTTAAGTAATGAAAACATATTTACCAAAAGACACCCATCCACATATAGCAGATAGCCAAACCAGTTCTAAAACAGTTATTAGTAGAGGTAATGGTAAATTGAGAGTATATCGTCGATCTGAAAAGGGAGGTAGGAGATGAATCTCTACGACCGATAACAGAGAACCTATGAAATAGACCCCCATTAGGGAAATCATCGTATTCAAATAAGTGATACTCCCTTCACGTCCCTCTGACATTCGTTTGTACTCTGAGAGGAATCGGGCTTCAACAATGCTGAGAAGCGCATATCAACGTAGAAATCTTAGCACAAACTTACTTCACCACCTCCATAGGAGGCAAAGTTTGTAAAACTGAATTGTGGGTGTGGTGAGGGGTGTATTTATAGGCATTTTGACCTTTGGGAAACTTTGCCCCTCCTGGTAGGATTGTATATCCCATATGTCACTAGCTTATGGACTCTTGCCAATTACATGAAACAAACGATACTGTGCCTTTAAATTTTAAAACTGCAACTTTTTTACTGCTTTTTCTCTACTACAGAAAAAAATGTACCCCAGCAGTTAATAAAATTAAAAAATAACTTAGACACTATACACCTCAGCAACTCTGCTGAGGTGCCTACCTGCCAACAGAAAACACTCCCTGACCGGAACTCTTGTAGTCAAACGAACCTGGACACTGAAGGGAAAAAACAATCCGACATTTCAGGAACACAAAAACGCTACATACCGCTTGTCTGATACTTCAGACAGAAATGCGGTAGTAGAGGCCACATATGCATCCACTCCTGTCTGCTTAGGATACTGCGCAATAACTAAGAGGAAGCGTGCTAAACTAAGCCCCACCAATCGTGGGCGTAACTTCCCCAAACATGTCTCTACAACGTAGTGATAGAAAACTAAGGGATCATAACCACCATCATATCCCTTATAGTCTCAAATACTTATAAAAAAATTCTAGCAAGCCCAAGCTTTCTCCCTATAGCCCCAGTGTCTACTTATAGCTGTCCCAAATTGCCCTCTATATAAGAGGAATAAATGTCCCAACATTTATGAATGAAACTTATGTAAGCCAGTTTTCAAATAAAGATTAAGTGCCCACTTTACTCTGAATTCTTCCTCCAGAATGAATAAAGTTTAGCACTTACCTTAAATGCTGTCCGACAGCAGGACAGTCCAGCAGGTGTAAGAGGTCCTCTCCCTCCCATAGCCCTGTAGAAAAAGATAGGCCTGAGTTTAAATGTGTTTAGGCTATCTGGATTAGGGCAGCTTAAAGGTATAGGAGGCGCAGTGAGAATTATGACCCACCAGTTCCTATAGCTCTAAAGCCACCAATGCTCTACTGAAGAGACTGATATGGACTACGGCTACACCCTAGAACAAAGCAGTACTCTCTGGCACCACTTTAAAAATAATAAGCTCTTGATTGAAGAATCTATACTAACACCTCACTTTACCTCTTCCCATCACTAACGTAGGCAAAGAGAACGACTGGAGTGGGAGGGAAGGGAGGAGCTATATATAGCAGCTCTGCTGTTGTGCTCTTTGCCTCCTCCTACTGACCAGGAGGTGAAATCCAACAAGTAAGGATGAAGATCCGTGGACTCATTGTGTCTTTAAAAAGAAATCACACACATGCTTTCTGTCTTATCAAACAATGGCTTGTTTTCTCTCTGGAAACCCAAGTGCACATATGCTCTCTGTAGTACTCAGGGAGAAAGAGAGGACTACCCTCTTAATAAACCAGAGGCCGTACACGCTCTTCTTGTATTACAAATGTATAAAATCTCTTGTGCCCATTCTCTCTAACTCTTCTTCTGAAGTAGATAACCTTTCCAAGCATATTATTTGAGCTATTTAAGCCCATCTTGGTCTCACCTTTTTGATGGTGTTCTGCTTGCTGCCAGCATTCTCATGCATGATATCCATAGCACTTTCCCGCTCCTTCAGTTTTAGGGACTCAATCTCTGTTTTGAGCTCATTCAGTTGCTCCTGAAGGTGTCGGCTCTTCTCCATGTACTCTACCCTACAGATGAGTTCACATATATAAGTCCACACACAAAACATTATGATTTAAAGGGCCATAATATTTAAAAAAATGACATGCTCTACTTTGTGTTTGACCTCCCCAAAGGGGTTAAACACACTGTATAGGTGCCCCTCAGGACCCATGGTGCATTGCTGGTCCCAAGTGGAACCTGCTGCGGATCCAATCATCAGCGCTAGTTGCATGGGTTAAATACACAGTAGAGCAGGGCCAATAGTTGTAAATTTACATGCGCTAATGGGATTAGAGAATGTCATTTTATTTTATTTTACTTTTAGGCACCTTTAAATAAGACCAGCAGGGAAAAACACCCTACAAGAAACCAGAGGCAAGCACAATTTTGGGAAAAATCTGCAATTGTGTATGAGAATATGCCTGGTGCCAGCAGAGTGAACATTTTGGCATGAGGAAATTGTTTACACTATTGCATAAGGCACTATAGCAGCATACAGGAAGCAACAAAGGTAAAGACGGTGGGGATTTAACATTGGAGGGAGTATGGTTTTATTAATATAAAATATAGATAAATAGCTACATTTTGTTTTCTTTTATAAAAATGCATAAGGACAGAAAAACAACTGCATGAATTGGTTTACTAAATAGTAATTTAAGTTATCATATAGATGTGTTTTTCTTTCAAAAGGTATCTAAGTAATAGATATAGTGACAACAGATTATGTCCTGGCAACTAAGATTAAACTACAATAAAAATGCTCTAATGCCGGATTTTTAAAATCATTTTTGTTAACTAATGTATTTTACAATGGTCACCAGGACTGCCTCATGCTCTAAAAACCTGTCAATATCTAAGTGACAATTCAATGTTAGTGGGAGGGGCAGGGATGGTAGGTGAGCATGCAGTACTATTGGATGTATACAAATTGCCTATTTTTACTTGCAGCTAGGGAAGGAAGAGATATCAGGTGATAAACGCATAGGATGCTGGACAAAACGCGTGGTGCTGGCGTCCCTGCTCATTGTTTACCTGCCTTTATTTGTGTGAGAGCACTGGCACATGGTCTCCATCACTATCTACACAAAGTTTAGTGAGAAAAAAAAAAAATCTGTAGTGAAAAAAAAAATTATGCTTACCTGATAAATGTATTTATTTCTTGACACAGTGAGTCCACTGATCATCTAATTACTATTGGGAATATCACTCCTGGCCAGCAGGAGGAGGCAAAGAGCACCACAGCAAAGCTGTTAAATATCATCTCCCTTCCCTCCAACCCCAGTCATTCGACCAAAGTAAAAGGAGAGAAAGGAAGCAACAAGGTGCAGAGGTGTCTGATGTTTATAATATGACAAAAACCTGTCTTAAAAAACAGGGCAGGCCGTGGACCTTGTCAAGAAATAAATAAATTTATCAGGTAAGCATAAATGTTGTTTTCTTTCTAATGACACGGTGAGTCCACGGATCATCTAATTACTATTGGGAATCAATACCCATGCTAGAGGACACAGATGATACGGGAGGGACAAGAGAGGGAACCTAAACGGAAGGCACCACTGCTTGAAGAACCTTTCTACCAAAGGAAGCCTCAGCCGAGGCAAAAGTATCAAATTTATAGAACTTTGAAAAAGTGTGTAGAGAGGACCAAGTTGCAGCCTTGCAAATCTGTTCCACAGAAGCTTCATTTTTGAATGCCCAGGAAGAGCGAACAGCCCTCGTAGAATGAGCCATGACTTTCAGGAGGCTGCTGTTGTGCAGCAGACGCTCCTTATGAGAAGGAAGGGTTAGGACACAAAGAAGGAACAATCTCTTGATTAATGTTCCTATCCAATACCACCTTAGGAAGAAAACCTAACTTGGTACGCAGGACTACCTTATCAAAATGAAAATAATATAAGGGGAATCACACTGCAACGCAGAGAGTTCTGAGACTCTGCAGGCAGAAGAAATTGCAACAAGAAACAAAACTTTCCAAGATAATAACTTAATATCTAAGGAATGCATAGGCTCAAACGGAGCCTGTTGAAGAACATTAAGAACAAGGTTAAGACTCCAGGGAGGAACAACAGGTTTGAACACAGGCCTGATTCTGACCAAGGCCTGACAAAAAGATTGCACGTCTGGTAAATCCGCCAGACGTTTAGGCAACAAAATAGACAAGGCAGATATTTGACCCTTCAAGGTACTTGCAGATAAAATATTTCAGCACTCATACAAATGTTCTTCACAAAAAGAGTGCAAAACACGACTTAGGTAAAATGTGAATGTCACTCTGTAGCATATCTGTATTACACAGTTTATCGGTATTCAATAGCAAGAGTTTGGTAAAAATGACGTAGATCAAACACTCGTTTGCTCAGTGAACAATAGTATATCCAATATGTATATCAATTCAAAAGACATCAAACCATGTTTCATGTAACCAAACACATATTCTGTAATCCGGTATCCACATATATAATATCGTTAGTATGAATAAAGAAAGTACAAGACAATACCTTGTTTTCTATGGGCTGCTTCTGTTGTATCTGCACACTGGAGAATCAAGAGATTTGACTATTAAGTCAGACCGGTCCTACTCACCGCAGGGAGGGGAACAAACAGAGCAGTGGTATTTCTCACTTGAATCACTCTGCGGATCCACGCTATTGAACACACCAGCTTGTAACAAATAATGCGAACACTGTTCATACAGACATGTGTAACAAATCCTTCATAAGCAGCGATTTCCCACACGCTGTACGATAAGCAAAGCAACGTCAACAAGGACGAAGTATCAGCAGGCAGCACCAATAGAGTTTAAGTTAAAATCCAAAGTCTTTATTAGTAATTTGTTAAAAGCTCATAACAAAGTATCCAAGCACACACCAAAGTAAATTCAACCCCAGCACACAGGAGCTGTTCTCCGACGCGTTTCCTGCTTACAACAAGCACTTCATCAGGGATGTGTGCTTGGAAACTTTGTCATGAGCTTTTAACAAATTACTAATAAAGACTTTGGATTTTAACTTAAACTCCATTGGTGCTGCCTGCTGATCCTTCGTCCTTGTTGAAGTTGCTTTACTTGCAGATAAACCCTTCTCCAGACCCTCCTGGAGAAAGGACAAAATTCTAGGAATCCGAACTTTACTCCAAAAGTAGCCTCTGGATTCACACCAATGCAGATATTTACGCCATATCTTATGGTAAATCTTTCTAGTCACAAGCTTACAAGCCTGAATCATGGTCTCAATGATCTACTCAGAAAAACCACGCTTAGATAAAATTAAGCGTTCAATCTCTAAGCAGTCAGCTTCAGAGAAACTAGATTTGGGTGAAGGAAGTGCCCTTGCAGTAGAAGGTCCATCCTCAAGGGAAGTCTCCAAGGTGGAAGAGATGACATCTCCACTAAGTCTGCATATTAGATCCTGCGAGGCCACGCTGGTGCGATGAGGATCACCGACGCCCTCTCCTGTTTGATTCGAGCAATGACCCAAGGAAGGAGAGTGAACAGAGGAAATAGGTATGCTAGACTGAAATTCCAAGGGAACGCCAGAGCATCTATCAGTACAGCCTGAGGATCCCTTGACCTCGACCCGTACCTCGGGAGCTTGACATTGTCGAGATGCCATGAGATTCAGTTCCGGCTGTCCCTACTTGAGAATCAAGCTGGAGAATACTTCTGGATGGAGTTCCCACTCCCCTGGGTGAAAGGTCTGTCTGCTCAGAAAATCCGCTTCCCAATTGTCCACTCCTGGAATGTGGATCACAGATAGACAGTTGTGGGTCTCCACCAACTGAATAATCTTGGCTACCTCTATCATGGCCAAGGAACTGCGAGTTCCTCCCTGATGGTTGATGTAAGCCACTGAAGTTATGTTGTCCGACTGGAACCTGATAAACCGGGCTGAAGCTAGCTGAGGCCAGGCCAGAAAAGCATTAAAGATTGCCCTCAGCTCTAGAATGTTTATGGGGAGAATAGACTCCTCCTGAGTCCATGTCCCCTGAGCCTTTAGAAAGTCCCAGACTGCTCCCCATCCCAGCAGGCTGGTGTCCGTTGTCACAATCACCCAGGTGGGTCTGCGGAAGCAGGTTCACTGGGGGAGGTGTTCCTGAGACAACCACCAAAGAAGAGAATCTCTTGTCGGCTGATCCAGATGTAATTGCGTAGACAGATCCGCAATATTCCCCGTTCCATTGTCTTAGCATGCATAACTTTAGAGGTCTGAGGTGAAAACGGGCAATTGGAATGATGTCTATGGCAGCTACCATCAGATTTGATCATCTTTGATTTTCTGACCTCTGTCAGAAATATTTTCATCGGTAGGGAATCTATTATGGTTCCCAAGAACACTACCCTTGTAGCTGGAATTAAGGAACTCTTTCCCAGATTCACCTTCCATCCGTGAGAGCGCAGGAAGGATAACAACATCTCCGTGTGAGAGTTCGCTTGTTGAATTGATGGTGCCTGAACCAGAATGTCGTCTAGATAAGGTGCCACTGCAATGCCCCGAAACCGGAGCACCGCCAACAGGGATCCCAGGACCTTTGAAAAAATTCTGGGAGCTGTGGCAAGGCCGAATGGAAGAGCCACAAAATGAAAGTGTTTGTCTAGAAATGCAAACCTCAGAAACCTGTGATGATCCCTGTTGTTGTCATGTTTTGACCCTCTTGAGCCAAGGGAAGAATGGAACGAATAGTTTCCATCTTGAAGGACGGTACTCTGAAGAACTTGTTTAGACTTGAGGTCTAGAATTGGTGTGAAAGTTCCCTCTTTTTTGGGAACCACAAACAGATTGGAGTAAAAACCCAGACCCTGTTCCTGCATTGGAACAGGAACTATCACTCCCAGGTCGGAAAGGTCTCGAAAACAGTGTAAGAACGCCTCTCTTTCTATCTGGTCTACAGATAATCTTGAGAGCAGAAACCTGCCCCTGGGAGGAAAGGTCTTGAACTCTAGTTTGTATCCCTGGGACACGATGTCCACCGCCCAGGGATCCTGAACATCCCAAACCCACACCTGAGGAAAGAAGGAAAGTTCCCCCCCACACACACACACACACACACACACAAGATCCGGTCCCAGATCGGGGGCAGACCCTTCATGCTGACTTTGAGTCAGTAGTGGGCTTCTTAGATTGCTTTCCCTTGTTCCATGACTGGTTGGATCTCCAGGAAGGCTTGGACTGTTCCTGCTTTGTAGAGGGAGAGGAAGGCTTACCCTTGAGGTTTCGAAAGGAACAAAAATTACTCTGACGTCCCTTCTGCTTATTCCTCTTATCCTGAGGGAGGAAATGACCCTTTCCTCCCATAATGTCGGAAATAATTTCAGCCAATCCCAGCCCAAACAAGGTCTTACCCTTGTAAGGAATCGCCAAAAAGTTTGGACTTAGACGACACATCCACAGACCAGGATTTCAACCATAAGGCTCTGCGGGCCAGTACGGCAAACCCAGAAATGTTTGCTCCCAGCTTGATAACCTGTAGGGAAGCATCCGTAATAAAGGAATTGGCCAACTTAAGGGCCTTGATCCTATCCTGGATCTCTTCAAGGGGAGTGTCTGTCCGAATAGAATCAGACAACACATCAAACCAGTATGCCGACGTAATAGTGACAGTAGCAATACACACCGCAGGTTGCCATTGTAAACCCTGGTGTACATACATCTTTTTGAGCAACCCCTCCAACTTCTTATCCATAGGATCTTTAAAGGAACAACTATCCTCTATGGGAATAGTGGTTCTCTTAGCCAAAGTGGAAATTGCCCTTTCCACCTTGGGGACCGTCTGCCAAGACTCCTTGATAGAGTCAGCAATAGGAAACATCTTCTTAAAAATAGGGGCTGTAGAAAAAGGGATACCCGGTCTCTCCCATTCCCTCGCAATAATTTCTGTGCCCCGATCTGGTACCGGGAAAACCTCCACCATGGAAGGTACATCAAAATACTTGTTAAGTTTACTAGACTTCTTAGGGTTGACTATGACAGTAGTGTCAGAGTCGTCCAAGGAAGCCAAAACCTCCTTAAGCAACAAAGGAGGTGCTCCAGCTTAAATCTAAATGATACCACTTCAGCTTCAGAAGAATGATTTACACTGTCTGAGTCTGAGATATTACCCTCAGATGCCAACGAAGTACCTTCCTCCTCAAATTTCTGGAAAGGAACATTCTGGACAGCCACTACTGTGTCAGACACCTTACTCCCTAAATCCTTAGATTTCCTCTTGCGCTTTCTCTGCAGCATGGGAAAGGCAGACAACGCATCAGTTACCACAGAAGATATAAGGGTAGAGATGTCTTGCAACGAAACTCCAACTGGAGCTTGTGAGGAAGCGCAGGGCACTGCATGTGTGGACGACAATTTTTTGGACATTTGAGGAGAAAGCTGTGGCATATCTTGAACATTTGCAGGAGACCCCTGAACAGCATCCTCTTTAGACTATGCTGGCTCAGATTCAAACAGCCTATCCCTGTAATTCAATGTTCTCTCAATACATGAGGAACAGAAAGGGATTGGTGGTTCCACATTAGAATCAAAACATAAAGTACATGTAACATTCTGCAGGGCCTCTTGGTCCATTTTTACCCAAGAATTAACCAAATGGAAAAAAAAATGCTTTTATTTGACTTCTAACTTTAATCACAAAAAACGGTTCTGTCCCTTTAAATGATAATCTTTTATATGTGTGACACAAAAAAACATCTTATAACAACCCAGACAGCCTCTACACCTCAGCCAGACATGCTGAGGTGCCTACCTGTCCTGCTGACCGCCGGAATAGATAACTGCCCAACTCCAGTTAGTATAAGAATCCAGACTCAATAAGAGCTGCTCCACTCGGTATCCGCTTTTTGTTTTTTTAGAATGCTTCACACAGAAAGCGGAACTGCAACTATGAGAAGCATATCCGACACACCGGAACTGAGTAGGGATGAAAGGAAGAGCGCAAATTCTTTGCCGCTTCTAAAAACAGACCTACCCATCGTGGGCGTAACAGCCAGAACCTCCCGGCCGACAATTATGAAAATAAAGTCCCTGGGAGAGTAAAACCACCATAAATTGAGCAATAAAAATGAACTAAATCTATAGTTCCTTCTTCACGTCCCCAGTGCCTGCACAAACTGTTTGTCATGTCCTATAACCCACGATAGGATAAATGAGTCCCAACAGATAAACTGTTAAAGTGCCAATATTTTTCTGCATGTCTCCTAGAAAAATAAACTTAGCACTTACCTCTATGAATTCTGCCTGGCAGCAGGGTAGTTCACTAAGTTTGAGAGGTATCCTCCCTCCCATGGACCTGTGGAAGAAAAACAGACTGAGTAATCTTACGCAGGCTTTTAATGTTAGGGCAGCATTAAATACATGGGAGGCGCAGTGAGGATTGTACCCCACAAGTTCCCATTGCTTGAAAGCCACCACTGCTCTACTGAAGAGACTGACATGGGCTACAGCTACACCCCAAGACAAAGCAGAACAAACTTGTACTGCTAAAAAATAACAAAATCTTGCTTGAAGAATCTTCTTCCAAAAACCTAAACTTTACCACCTCCTTGCTCTTAACGTAGGCAAAAGGAATGACTGGGGTTGGAGGGAAGGGAGGTGATATTTAACAGCTTTGCTGTGGTGCTCTTTGCCTCCTCCTGCTGGCCAGGAGTGACATTCCCAATAGTAATTAGATGATCCGTGGACTTACCGTGTCATTAGAAAGAAAGTTGTGTTTTTTTACCATTTATGGCATGAACAAAGGCCGAGCTAATAATTAAAAAAAAAAAGGATGATTAGATATTCGAAACCAGCTCTGGAAAAGTGTGAAAAATTATTTTGGGAGAAAAATGGCTGGCTTGATGTTTAATAGGCAAAATGGTAGTATGGGGAACCGTGTTTTAAGTCTATATGGGGCCATTGATATCATTAAATTGTTAAGCCCTGCACTAGGTAGCTATATTTAAAAATATATTTGTTTGTCTTAATTATAGAGTGTTTGATTAAACTGTAGTAACATAAGGGTTTTGACTTGGTATCATTTTGGAATGTTTCAGAAATCACAGTGCAAAGACCAGAAATATTAAAGCGTATATATATATATATATATATATATATATATATATATATATATATATAAAAAAATATATATATACACATATATACACACACACAGCTATATATATATATATATATATATATATATATATATATATATATATATATATATATATATATATATATATATATATATATATATATATATATATATATAAAGATTATATCTTACTTTTGGCCAGATTAATACAAATTCACTGGTATAGAGAAAGAGGCAAAATTTTTGGGTATTTTTTGAGTGTTATAATGTAATGTATGTGTCTCTCTTCACATGTAGAACCTGCACAGGGAGATAAACAGCTCTCACCTTTAAAGTTGCATTTCTAAAGTTCAATAAAGGGGCCTTTACAGCATTAGAGAATCAGCTGTTTATATGCACCTGTCCTACAATATGGCAGTATTTAGTCAGTGTATATATAATGATCATTATTTTACAGAAGGTTACAATTTACATAATACAGCTGTCCAGAATGCTCAGACACATGTGGTGCAGGTCAGCTCATGTAGGTGTACAAACAACAATCAAGGTCCCCCCCTTATCCCCTTACTTACTTCTCCTTTTCTATTTCCATGGACAGGCGTTTCATGTCGGTATCTTTAAAGTCATATGACATGCTTTCAGTAAGCATGCTGAAACTTGGCACATCCGCAGGAGTCGCAGAGCTGTTGGTCGCTGATACTTGCTGAGAAAATATGAAACGTTAAATTATCCCATCACAAAAAAACATAACTTATGCTTACCTGATAAATTCCTTTCTTCTGTAGTGTGATCAGTCCACGGGTCATCATTACTTCTGGGATATTACTCCTCCCCAACAGGAAGTGCAAGAGGATTCACCCAGCAGAGCTGCATATAGCTCCTCCCCTCTACGTCACTCCCAGTCATTCGACCAAGGACCAACGAGAAAGGAAAAGCCAAGGGTGAAGTGGTGACTGGAGTATAAATTAAAAAATATTTACCTGCCTTAAAAACAGGGCGGGCCGTGGACTGATCACACTACAGAAGAAAGGAATTTATCAGGTAAGCATAAATTATGTTTTCTTCTGTTAAGTGTGATCAGTCCACGGGTCATCATTACTTCTGGGATACCAATACCAAAGCAAAAGTACACGGATGACGGGAGGGATAGGCAGGCTCTTTATACAGAAGGAACCACTGCCTGAAGAACCTTTCTCCCAAAAATAGCCTCCGATGAAGCAAAAGTGTCAAATTTGTAAAATTTGGAAAAAGTATGAAGCGAAGACCAAGTTGCAGCCTTGCAAATCTGTTCAACAGAGGCCTCATTCTTGAAGGCCCAAGTGGAAGCCACAGCTCTAGTAGAATGAGCTGTAATTCTTTCAGGAGGCTGCTGTCCAGCAGTCTCATAAGCTAAGCGAATTATGCTACGAAGCCAAAAAGAAAGAGAGGTAGCAGAAGCTTTTTGACCTCTCCTCTGCCCAGAGTAAACGACAAACAGAGAAGACGTTTGTCGAAATTCCTTAGTTGCCTGTAAGTAAAATTTTAGAGCACGGACTACATCCAGGTTGTGCAGTAGACGTTCCTTCTTCGAAGAAGGATTTGGGCACAAAGAAGGAACAACAATCTCTTGATTGATATTCCTGTTAGTAACTACCTTAGGTAAGAACCCAGGTTTAGTACGCAGAACTACCTTATCCGAATGAAAAATCAAATAAGGAGAATCACAATGTAAGGCTGATAATTCAGAGACTCTTCGAGCCGAGGAAATAGCCATTAAAAATAGAACTTTCCAAGATAACAACTTTATATCAATGGAATGAAGGGGTTCAAACGGAACGCCCTGTAAAACATTAAGAACCAGGTTTAAACTCCATGGTGGAGCAACAGTTTTAAACACAGGCTTAATCCTGGCCAAAGCCTGACAAAAAGCCTGGACGTCAGGAACTTCTGACAGACGTTTGTGTAACAGAATGGACAGAGCTGAGATCTGTCCCTTTAATGAACTAGCAGATAAACCCTTTTCTAAACCTTCTTGTAGAAAAGACAATATCCTAGGAATCCTAATCTTACTCCAAGAGTAACCTTTGGATTCACACCAATATAGGTATTTACGCCATATCTTATGGTAAATCTTTCTGGTAACAGGTTTCCTAGCCTGTATTAAGGTATCAATAACTGACTCAGAAAACCCACGTCTTGATAAAATCAAGCGTTCAATTTCCAAGCAGTCAGCTTCAGAGAAGTTAGATTTTGATGTTTGAAGGGACCCTGTATCAGAAGGTCCTGTTTCAGAGGTAGAGACCAAGGTGGACAGGATGACATGTCCACCAGGTCTGCATACCAAGTCCTGCGTGGCCACGCAGGTGCTATTAGAATCACTGATGCTCTCTCTTGTTTGATTCTGGCAATCAATCGAGGAAGCATCGGGAAGGGTGGAAACACGTAAGCCATCCTGAAGTCCCAAGGTGCTGTCAGGGCATCTATCAGGACTGCTCCTGGATCCCTGGATCTGGACCCGTAACGAGGAAGCTTGGCGTTCTGTCGAGACGCCATGAGATCTATCTCTGGTTTGCCCCAACGTCGAAGTATTTGGGCAAAGACCTCCGGATGGAGTTCCTACTCCCCCGGATGAAAAGTCTGACGACTTAAGAAATCCGCCTCCCAGTTCTCCACTCCCGGGATGTGGATTGCTGACAGGTGGCAAGAGTGAGACTCTGCCCAGCGAATTATCTTTGATACTTCCATCATAGCTAGGGAGCTTCTTGTCCCTCCCTGATGGTTGATGTAAGCTACAGTCGTGATGTTGTCCGACTGAAACCTGATGAACCCCCGAGTTGTCAACTGGGGCCAAGCCAGGAGGGCATTGAGAACTGCTCTCAATTCCAGAATGTTTATTGGCAGGAGACTCTCCTCCTGACTCCATTGTCCCTGAGCCTTCAGAGAATTCCAGACGGCACCCCAACCTAGAAGGCTGGCGTCTGTTGTTACAATTGTCCAGTCTGGTCTGCTGAATGGCATCCCCCTGGACAGATGTGGCCGAGAAAGCCACCATAGAAGAGAATTTCTGGTCTCTTGATCCAGATTCAGAGAAGGGGATAAGTCTGAGTAATCCCCATTCCACTGACTTAGCATGCACAGTTGCAGTGGTCTGAGGTGTAAGCGTGCAAAGGGTACTATGTCCATTGCCGCTACCATTAAGCCGATTACCTCCATGCATTGAGCCACTGACGGGTGTTGAATGGAATGAAGGGTGCGGCAAGCACTTTGAAGTCTTGTTAGCCTGTCCTTTGTCAGGTAAATCTTCATTTCTACAGAATCTATAAGAGTCCCCAGGAAGGGAACTCTTGTGAGTGGAACGAGTGAACTTTTCTTTTCGTTCACCTTCCATCCATGTGACCTTAGAAATGCCAGTACTAACTCTGTATGAGATTTGGCAGTTTGAAAGCTTGAAGCTTGTATCAGAATGTCGTCTAGGTATGGAGCTACCGAGATTCCCCGCGGTCTTAGTACCGCCAGAAGAGCACCCAGAACCTTTGTGAAGATTCTTGGAGCTGTAGCCAATCCGAATGGAAGAGCCACAAACTGGTAATGCCTGTCTAGGAAGGCAAACCTTAGGTACCGGTAATGATCTTTGTGAATCGGTATGTGAAGGTAAGCATCTTTTAAATCTACAGTGGTCATGTACTGACCCCTCTTGGATCATAGGTAAAATTGTCCGAATAGTCTCCATCTTGAACGATGGAACTCTTAGGAATTTGTTTAGGATCTTTAAGTCCAGGATTGGTCTGAAAGTTCCCTCTTTTTTGGGAACCACAAACAGATTTGAGTAAAACCCCTGTCCCTGTTCCGATCGTGGAACTGGATGGATTACTCCCATTAACAAGAGCTCTTGTACGCAGCGTAGAAACGCCTCTTTCTTTGTCTGGATTGTTGACAACCTTGACAGATGAAATCTCTCTCTTGGAGGAGAGTATTTGAAGTCCAGAAGGTATCCCTGAGATATTATCTCTAGCGCCCAGGGATCCTGGACATCTCTTGCCCAAGCCTGGGCGAAGAGAGAAAGTCTGCCCCCCACTAGATCCGATCCCGGATCGGGGGCCCTCAATTCATGCTGTTTTAGGGGCAGCAGCAGGTTTCCTGGTCTGCTTGCCCTTGTTCCAGGACTGGTTAGGTTTCCAGCCTTGTCTGTAGCGAGCAACAGCTCCTTCCTGTTTTGGTGCAGAGGAAGTTGATGCTGCTCCTGCTTTGAAATTACGAAAGGAACGAAAATTAGACTGTCTAGCCTTAGCTTTGGCTTTGTCCTGAGGCAGGGCATGGCCTTTACCTCCTGTAATGTCAGCGATAATCTCTTTCAACCCGGGCCCGAATAAGGTCTGCCCTTTGAAAGGTATATTAAGCAATTTAGACTTAGAAGTAACATCAGCTGACCAGGATTTTAGCCACAGCGCCCTGCGTGCCTGAATGGCGAATCCTGAATTCTTCGCCGTAAGTTTAGTAAGATGTACTACGGCCTCCGAAATGAATGAATTAGCTAGTTTAAGGACTCTAAGCCTGTCCGTAATGTCGTCCAGAGTAGCTGAACTAATGTTCTCTTCCAGAGACTCAATCCAGAATGCCGCTGCAGCCGTGATCGGCGCAATGCATGCAAGGGGTTGCAATATAAAACCTTGTTGAACAAACATTTTCTTAAGGTAACCCTCTAATTTTTTATCCATTGGATCTGAAAAAGCACAGCTATCCTCCACCGGGATAGTGGTACGCTTAGCTAAAGTAGAAACTGCTCCCTCCACCTTAGGGACCGTTTGCCATAAGTCCCGTGTGGTGGCGTCTATTGGAAACATTTTTCTAAATATCGGAGGGGGTGAGAACGGCACACCGGGTCTATCCCACTCCTTAGTAACAATTTCAGTAAGTCTCTTAGGTATAGGAAAAACCTCAGTACTCGCCGGTACCGCAAAATATTTATCCAACCTACACATTTTCTCTGGTATTGCAACTGTGTTACAATCATTCAGAGCCGCTAACACCTCCCCTAGTAATACACGGAGGTTTTCCAGTTTAAATTTAAAATTTGAAATATCTGAATCCAGTCTGTTTGGATCAGAACCGTCACCCACAGAATGAAGTTCTCCGTCCTCATGTTCTGCCACCTGTGACGCAGTGTCTGACATGGCCCTAATATTATCAGCGCACTCTGTTCTCACCCCAGAGTGATCACGCTTACCTCTTAGTTCTGGTAATTTAGCCAAAACTTCAGTCATAACAGTAGCCATATCCTGTAATGTGATTTGTAATGGCCGCCCAGATGTACTCGGCGCTACAATATCACGCACCTCCCGAGCGGGAGATGCAGGTACTGACACGTGAGGCGAGTTAGTCGGCATAACTCTCCCCTCGTTGTTTGGTGAAATTTGTTCAATTTGTACAGATTGACTTTTATTTAAAGTAGCATCAATACAGTTAGTACATAAATTTCTATTGGGCTCCACTTTGGCATTGCAACAAATGACACAGGTATCTTCCTCTGAATCAGACATGTTTAACACACTAGCAAATAAACTTGCAACTTGGAATACAATTCAATTAGAATAATATTAAAAACGTACTGTGCCTTTAAGAAGCACAGAAGATCTATGACAGTTGAAAATTAATAAATTGAAACAGTTATAGCCTCAATCCTTATAAACAACACAACTTTAGCAAAGGTTTAATCCCATTAGCAAAGATAACAAATTCTGAAAGCAGGAAACAAATTACAGAATAAACGTTTTTTGTCTCAGTCAACTATAATTCTCACAGCTCTGCTGAGAGAAATTACCTCCCTCAAAATAAGTTTTGAAGACCCCTGAGCTCTGTAGAGATGAACCGGATCATGCAGGAAATACAATGAGCTGCTGACTGAAATATCTGATGCGTAGCAAAAGCGCCAAAAAACGGCCCCTCCCCCTCACACACAGCAGTGAGAGAGAACAGAAACTGTCAGAAAAAAGATTAAGCAACTGCCAAGTGGAAAAATAGTGCCCAAAACATTTATTCACTCAGTACCTCAGCAAATGAAAACGATTTTACATTCCAGCAAAAACGTTAAACATAATTTCTAGTTATTAAACAGCTTTATGTACTTCTTACAGTGTAATTCTAGTGAAGTACCATTCCCCAGAATACTGAAGTGTAAAGTATACATACATGACATTATATCGGTATGGCAGGATTTTCTCATCAATTCCATTGTCAGAAAATAAAAGCTGCTACATACCTCTATGCAGATTCATCTGCCCGCTGTCCCCTGATCTGAAGTTTACCTCTCCTCAGATGGCCGAGAAACAGCAATATGATCTTAACTACTCCGGCTAAAATCATAGCAAAAACTCTGGTAGATTCTTCTTCAAACTCTGCCAGAGAGGTAATAACACACTCCGGTGCTATTTTAAAATAACAAACTTTTGATTGAAGATATAAAACTAAGTATAATCACCATAGTCCTCTCACACATCCTATCTAGTCGTTGGGTGCAAGAGAATGACTGGGAGTGACGTAGAGGGGAGGAGCTATATGCAGCTCTGCTGGGTGAATCCTCTTGCACTTCCTGTTGGGGAGGAGTAATATCCCAGAAGTAATGATGACCCGTGGACTGATCACACTTAACAGAAGAAACTAAAATTTATGCTTGCCTGAAATTTCTTTTCGGGCATGGAGAGTCCACGATTTCATTCCAATTACTCTAGTGAGAATTCAACTCCTGGCCAGCAGGAGGAGGCAAAGAGCACCCCAGCAGAGCTGTTAAGTGTCACTTCCCTTACCCAAAACCCCCAGTCATTCGGCTGAAGGGAAATGGAAAAAGAAGATAACACAAGGGTATAGAGGTTCCTGAAGTTTGTACAAAAAAGCTGCAGTCTTAAATTTTAATATGGGCGGGTCGTGGACTCTTCAATGCCCGGAAAGAAAGAAATTTATCAGGTAAGCATAAATTTTGTTTTATTTCCTATGGCATGGAGAGTCCACGATTTCATTCCAATTACTAGTGGGAACCAATACCCAAGCTATAGGACACAGAATGAAAAGGGAGGGAGAACAAGACAGGCGAACCTAAACAGAAGGCACGACCCCTTGAAGAACTTTTCTCACAAAGGAAACCTCAGCCGAGGCAAAAATATCAAAATTTGGAGAGTTTGGAAAAGGAATGCAAAGAGGACCAAGTGGCCACCTTTCAGATTTGTTCCACAGAAGCTTATGTATGAAAGCCCAGGAAGAAGAGACAGCCCTAGTGGAATGAGTCATAACTCTCTCAGGAGGCTGCTCACAAGCTGTTCATAAGCCAACCGGCTAACACTTTTCAAACAGAGAGAACGAGTAGTGGCCTTCTGACCCTTAAACTTATCAAAGAAAACAACAAATAGAGAAGAACGATTGACGAAAATCCTTATTTGTTTAATTTAAAGCACGCATAACATCCAAATTATGCAACAGGCGTTCCTTCAAAAAGAAGGATTAGGACAAATAGAAGGATCAACAATTTCCTGATTGATATTGTGGTCTGATACTATACTTTGGGAAGAAATCCCAACCTAGTATGAAGAACTGACTTATCAGTCTGAAAGATAAGGTGAGTCACACTGCAGAGCCGAAAACTCAGAAACTTTGCGAGCAGAAAAGGCTCTAAGGAGGAGCAACAGGTTTAAATATAGGCCTGAATTTGACCAAGGCCTAAATCAAAGATTGGACATCTGGCAGATCGGCCAGACGTATGAACAAAAAAAAAAAAAAGGGAGTATACAGTGCAGAAAACTGACCCTTCAGAGAACTGACGGACAACCCTTTCTCCAGGCCATCCTGAAGAAAAGATAAAAGTACAAGAAACTCATACAGGACTCCAAGAGAGAACCTTGCGATTCACATCCAAAAAAGGTATTTACGTCATGCCTGAAGCATTGGTCAATGACCTACTCAGAAAAACCACGTCTAGCCAAGACTAGACTTTCAAGCTCCAAGCAGTCAGCTTCAGAGAATCTATATTTGGGTGGGGGAAGGGACCAGAAAAGAAGGTCGTTCCTCAAGGGCAACCTCTAAGGGGGGGAGAGATGACACTTCACTAGATCCACAATTTCTCGAGGAATGAGAGCAAACAGAGGAAAAAATTTATGCTTACCTGATAAATAATTTCTTTCTTAACACGATGAGTCCACGGATCATCATTAATTAGTGTTGGGAATATCACTCCTGCCCAGCAGGAGGCGGCAAAGAGCACCACAGCAAAGCTGTTAAATATCAGCTCCCTTCCCTCCCACCCCAGTCATTCGACCGAAGTAAAGGAGAGAAAGGAAGCAACAAGGTGCAGAGTTGCCTGAAGTTTATAACATATCAACAACCTATCTTAAAAACAGGACGGGCCGTGAACTCATCGTGTCAAGAAAGAATTAAATTTATCAGGTAAGCATTAATTTTGTTTTCTTTCTAATGACACAATGAGTCCACGGGATCATCACTAATTACTGTTGGGAATCAATACCCAAGCTAGAGTACACAGATTATAAGGGAGGGACAACACAGGAAACCTAAACTGAAGGCACCACTGCTTGAAGAACCTTTCTCCCAAAAACAACCTCAGTTGAGGCCAAAAAGTCAAATTTTGAAGAAAAGTGTAGAGAGGACTAAGATGCAGCCTTGCAAATCTGATCCATAGAAGTTTTGCTTCTGAATGCCCATGAAAAATCAACAGCCCTCTTGGAATGAGTCGTAACTCTCTCTGGAGGTAGCTGTCCAACAATTTCATAGGCAAACCGTATAATACTCTTCAGCCATAAAGAAAGAAAAAAGACAATTTATGCTTACCTGAAAAATGTGTTTCTTTTTAGACACGATGAGTCCACGGATTTCTTCCTTACTTGTGGGATATTCACCTCCTGGTCAGCAGGAAGAGGCAAAGAGCACCACAGCAGAGCTGCTATATATAGCTCCTCCCTTCCTTCCTATTCCAGTCATTCGACCGAAGTTAGGAAGAGAAAGGAAAAGCCAAGGTGCAGAGGTGTCTGAAGTTTACAAAAAATGAACCTGTCTCAGAGAACAGGGCGGGCCGTGGACTCATCGTGTCTAAAAAGAAACAAATTTATCAGGTAAGCATAAATTTTCTTTTCTTTTTAAAGACACGATGAGTCCACGGATTTCATCTTTACTTGTGGTATACAAAAGTACACGGATGAAAAGGGAGGGACAAGACAGGAACCCTAAACGGAAGGCACCACTGCTTGAAGAACCTTTCTCCCAAAAACCGCCTTAGCAGAGGCAAAAGTATCAAATTTGTAAAATTCTGAAAAAATATGAAGAGAGGACCAAGTTGCAGCTTTGCAAATCTGTTCTACAGAAGCTTCATTTTTGAATGCCCATGAGGAAGCAACCACCCTAGTGGAATGAGACGTAATTCCTTCAGGAGGCTGCTGTCCAGCACTTTCATACGCAAAACGGATGATACTCTTCAGCCAAAGGGAAAGAGAGGTAGCCGTAGCTTTCTGACCTTTACGTGCCCCAGAAAAAATGATAAACAAAGAAGACGACTGACGAAAGTCTTTAGTTGCTTGCAAATAAAACTTCAAAGCACGGACCACGTCCAAATTGTGCAACAGACGTTCCTTTTGAGAAGAAGGATTAGGACACAACGAAGGAACAACAATCTCATAATGTTCTTGTCTGAAACAACCTTAGGAAGGAAACCAAGTTTGGTACGTAACACCACCTTATCCGAATGAAAAATAAGGCAAGGCGAATTATACTGTAATGCCGAAAGCTCAGACACTCATTGAGCAGAAGAGATGGCAACAAGAAATAAAACTTTCCAAGATAACAACTTAATATCTACGGAATGCATAGGTTCAAACGGAACCCCTCGAGGAACCCTAAGAACTAAATTCAAACTCCATGGAGGAGCAATTGGTTTAAACACAGGCCTGATTCTAATCAAAGCCTGACAAAAAGACTGAGAAGCTGGGACACCTGCCAGACGCTTGTGTAACAAAATAGATAAAGCAGAGATCTGTCCCTTTAGGGAACTCGCTGATAAACACGTCTCCAATCCTTCTTTGAGTAAAGACAAAATCCTAGGAATCCTAACTCTACTCCATGAGTAGCCCTTGGATTCACACCAATAAAGATATTTACGCCATATCTTATGGTAAATCTTTCTAGTTACAGGTTTACATGCCTCACTTGGATAGGATTAAGCGTTCAATCTCCAAGCAGTCAGCTTCAGAGAAGCTAGATTCGGGTGAAGGAAGGGTCCCTGAATGAGAAGGTCCTTCCTTAATGGAAGTGTCCAAGGTGGCAGATGACATGTCCACCAGATCGGCATACCAAATCCTGCCAAGGGCAGGCAGGAGCGATAATGATCACTCATGCCTTCTCCTGCTTGATTCGAGCAATAACCCGGGGAAGCAGTGCAAACGGAGGGAATAGATATGCTATGGAGTTCCCACTCTCCCGGATGAAAAGTCTGTCTGCTCAGAAAATCCGCCTCCCAGTTTTCCACCCCTGGAATGTGGATTGCTGACAGATGGCTGGAATGGGCCTCCGCCCACTGGATTATCTTGCTTACTTTGGTCATCGCTAAGGAACTCCTCGTTCGTCCCTGATGATTGATGTAAGCCACTGTTATGTTGTCTGATTGGAATCTGATGAATTGAGCTGAAGCCAACTGAGGCCAGGCCCGAAGAGCATTGAAGATAGCCCTTAGTTCTAAGATGTTGATGGGAAGAAGAGACTCTGCCCGAGTCCAAACTCCCTGAGTCTTTAAAGAGCCTCATACAGCTCCGCATCCTAAAAGGCTGGCGTCCGTTGTCACAATCACCCATGACGGTCTATGAAAGCACGTCCCCTGGGATAGATGATCCAGAGACAACCACCACTGAAAAGAGACCCTCGTCTCTTGATAGAGGGTTATTCGAGGAAACAAGTCCGTATAATCTCCATTCCACTGCCAGAGCATGCTTAACTGCAAAGGCCTGAGGTGAAACCAAGCAAACGGTATGATGTCCATTGCCGCCACCATCAATCCAATTACCTCCATGCACTGAGCCACTGACGGCTGAGGAGTGGACTGAAGGGCTCGACAAATATTCTGAATTTTTGACTTTCTGACCTCTGTCAGAAAATTTTTCATGGATATAGAGTCGATTAGAGTTCCCAAGAAAGGAACCCTTGTCTTCAGAATTAAACTCTTTTCCAGATTTACCTTCCACCCGTGAGCTCTCAGGAAGGATAGCACAATGTCGGTATGGGACTTTGCTGACAAGATGACCACTGGATTAGAATATCGTCCAGATAAGGTGCCACCGCAAAGCCCTGTGGTCTTAAAACCACCAGCAGAGACCCCAGAACCTTTGTGAAAATTCTGGGTGCCGTAGCCAGACCGAAAGGAAGAGCCACAAACTGAAAATGTTTGCCCAGAAAGGCAAACCTTAGGAACTTGTGATGATCTCTGTGGATAGGAACATATAGATATGCATTCTTTAAAACCACTGTTGTCATAAATTGACCCTCTTGGATCAATGGTAGGATGGAAAAATAGTTTCCATCTAGGACAGTACCCTGAGAAACTTGTTTAGGCTCCTGAGGTCTAGAATTGGTCTGAAGGTTCCCTACATTTGGGAACCACAAATAGATTGAAATAAAAACCCAGTCCCTGTTCCAGAAATGGAACAGGAAATAACACGCTCAGAGCAGAGAGGTCATTTACACAATGTAAGAACGCCTCTCTTTTCGTTTGTTCTGCAGTTAATCTCAAAATTAGGAATCTGCCTCTGGGAGGAAAAAACCTTGAACTCCAATTTGAATCCCTGAGACAAAATTTCTTCATATATTTATCATAAGGCCCTAGCAAGGTTTGAACTTGTGACCACTGTTTTACAAGAGCAGTGCTCTAACCCCTGAGCTATGGAGCCATACCGAACCCAGGCTTTGAACAAAGAAGGAAAGTCTGCCCCCTAAAAGATCCGGTCCCAGGTCAGGGGTATACCCTTCATGTTATCTTGGAATCGCTAGCCGGCTTCTTGGACTGCTTTCCTTGCTCCAAGACTGGTTGGGTCTCCGTGTAGGTTCGGACTATTCCTGCTTAGAGAAGGAAGAGGGAGAGTTTCCCTTGAAAATACAAAAGGAACGAAAATTGTTTTGTCATCCTTTTTGTTTATTTCTCTTGTCTTGCGGGAAAAGGAGACCCTTACCTCCCGTGAAATCAGAAATAATCTCCTTCAGATCCGGTCCTAACAAGTCTTTCCCCTGTATGGAATGGTTAGAAGCTTAGACTTAGAAGACACATCCGCAGACCAGGGCTTTACCCATAAGGCTCTGCGGCCCAAGATAGAAAAAACTCTATATCTTCGCTACCAATTTGATAACTTGAAGGGAAGCGTCCGAAATAAAGGCTTTTGCAAGTTTGAAAGCCTTTATCTTATATTGGATCTCATCCTGAGCATCTTAGAGCGCATAAAACCAATATGCCACTGCACTAATAACGATGGCAATGCACACAGCAGTCAAATAAAAAAAATCGTTACCGTGTCTTTAAATTTTAAAAGGTAACTTTATTTTTTATTATCTTCTGAAAGACACTTATAAGTAAACGTTACTTTATTAAAAGATATCGCCATGACATAAAAGAAGCAATGTTTTGCGTAGCAACACCAGATGGAGCTTGTAAGGAACCACAGGGCACTGCATGTGTGTTATAAAATCTATTGAACACCTCTGACAAATATACGTCAGATACTTAAATTTTATTAACAAGTGGTATGTCTATATTCCACACATAACAACCGGTACTGTCTCTTTAAATGCAGAAGTATAACATGCATTTTATTTAATGACAGAAAACTCAGGATAAGAATGTGAGGATTTCCAACACAGATAAACCCTCTTTACACCTTCGCCTGATCCAGCTGAGAAGTCAGACAGTCTATTGACTATACAACAGTGCTATCTGTAGTACACAATGTAGAAGTTAACTACCCCCCTCAGCTAAACCATGCTGAGGTACCCATCTGCCCTTCTAATATCTATGTCTGTGAGTTAGATATATAATATAGCAGCAGAACGTATTAGGATTATTGTCTTATTGCAGTCGCTGCAAAGAGGAGACTGATGGAAACAAATAAATAATTCCAAGTATATGTTTACAATTTAAACTGTCACTCTGCACCAGGATTATTTAGCCTTTACTTGTGCAGCAACCATCTGGAACGTAGCAGGAGGAAAACTAACCGTTCCTTCGGTTCCAGTAAAGCCCAACTATGCGCTAAGCACTTATCCTAATAAGGCAGGTTGCTCAAATGGTAATAATCCCTCAAAACGGGGCCATGAGTGACACAATACTAGTCAAAGAGAAATTAGCACGTAGCAATAAGATCCGCCCATCGTGGGCATTACCAAAAACGGAGCCATCTCCTGGTCAGTATATTTCAATGTTAAAACCGCCGGGAGAACCCCTCAGAGCTTTACAGGCATGGTAACACTAAAAGCCGCCAACTATGTACTAAGTACCTGCCATATTAGGGCCAAATGTGCAGCCCGATCTAATCAAGATGGGGCCGAGAGAGACACAAAACGTGGGCGTGGCAAAAACGGAACCATCTCCCGGTCGGCATATTTTATATTAAAACTGGCTGCCATAGACCTCACCCTCAATAAGAGATCACAGTTCCATCACAATAAAGAGCCCAATCTTTATCTTAGCCCTTGATATGTGATTGTATGTGTTAGGAATTATTGTTAGCATGACTAGCGCCATCTTGTTCTTGGCTGCCATTTTGTCTTTGGCATCCATCTTGTCTCAATAACCTTTTATTATAGTGGTTTATTATGTAGTGAGAAATATGCTAATGTTAGGGAGATTTGCATAGCTAGAATAGCCCTGAGAATGACCCTGAAGATGTGCTTGGATGCATTGTTATCTCTACAAGATGTCAAACGGCTTTGATTTGTGCTGGGCTATGAGGCCCAGAGTTACTGTTATCTGAAGTTAGGTATTTCTGTAGAAATGAATCCCTAACACTCCTTTTCTTCCAATTATATTTTAAATGAGTTTCTTTGTTCTTGCAGAAATACTATGTAAGATGATGTCATTATGAATGCGTCACTTGTTAACCCTATATGCTGTAACTCTTGGCTATAAGAAGTGCCTTTCAACTTGCAATAAACAGAATAGCTTTTGTAATCATAGCTGCATGGTCTGAAATCTATTCTCGTGGATATCCTCATCAAATACAGTCATTTCCAGCTGATATGGTGTGTTCCAGGCCAAGCCCTGACTGACACGGCCCCCCCTCTGAAAAAAACATCTAACAGTATGTAATGTAGTGCTCACTTTCTTCTGAGAGAATGATGCCCCCAGAAAGTAATAAAGTTAGCACTTACCTTGAATGCTGTCCGACAGCAGGACAGTCCAGCAGGTGTAAGAGGTCCTCTCCCTCCCATAGCCCTGTGGAATAAGATAAGCCTGAGTTAAATGTGCTTATTCTATCTGGATTAGGGCAGCATAAGAGTATGGGAGGCGCAGTGAGAATTATATCCCACAAGTTCTCATTGCTTTAAAGCCACCAAATGCTCTACTGTAGAGACTGATATGGACTACGGCTACACCCTAGAACAAAGCAGCACTCTCTGCACAACTTTAAAAATAATAAACTCTTGATTGAAGAATCTTTTCTAACAGCTCACTTTACCTCTTCCTATCACTAACGTAGGCAAAGAGAATGACTGGAGTGGGAGGGAAGGGAGGAGCTATATATAGCAGCTCTGCTGTGGTGCTCTTTGCCTCCTGCTGCTGACCAGGGGGTGAATATCCCACAATTAAGGATGAAATCCGTGGACTCATCGTGTCTTTAAAAAGAAAGAGCCGTAGCTTTCTGACCCTTACGTTTTCCAGGGAAAACCACAAATAAGGAAAAAGACTTACAAAAATCCTTAGTTACCTGTAAGTAAAATTTTAGAACACAAACCACGTCCAAATAGTGCAAAAAACGTTCCTTCCAGTAAGGAGGATTAGGGCACAAGGAGGGAACAACAATCACCTGATTAATGTTCCAGAAAGAAAGCTAACATGGTACGTAAAACCACCTTATCCAATGAAAAATAAGGTAAGGAGATTCACACTGTAGTGCCGAGAGCTCTGACACTCTACGAGCAGAGGAAATATGAATAAGAAAACAAAAATTCCAAGATAACAACTTAATATCTAAGGAATGTATCAGCTCAAACAGAACCCCTTGAAGAATCTTAAAAACTAGATTAAGACTCCAGGAAAGAGTAACTGGTTAGAATATAGGCCTGAACCTGACCAAGGCCTGAATGACTAATGTATGTCTGGGAAATCCGCCAGACATCTATGTAACAAAAAAGACAGGAATTTGACCCTTTAGTGAACTTGTCAATAAAACCTTTCTCCAAACCTTCTTGGATAAAGGACAGATTCTAGGAATCCTAACTCTACTCCAAGAGTAGTCTTTCGGATACACACCAATATCTTATAGTAAATCCTTCTAGTTACAGGTTTACTAGCCTGAATCATGATCTCAATGACCGATTCCGGATTCAGAGAAACTAGATTTGGATGAAGGAAAGACCCTTTAAATAGAAGGTTTTTCCTCAAATGGAAGTCTCCAAGATGGAAGAGATTACATCCACCAGGCTACATACCAAATCCTGCGGAAGAGAACAAAAAGGAAGAAAACGGTATACAAGACAGAAATCCCAAGGAACCGCCAGAGCGTCTATCAATATAGCCTGAGGGTCCCTTGACCTTGACCCGTACCTCGGAAGTTTGGCATTCTGCCGAGATGCCATGAGGTTCAATACAGGCTGACCCCCTATCTGAGAATTAAGCTGGCAAGCACTTCCGGATGGAGTTCCCACTCCCCCGGGAGAAAAATCTATCTGTTTAGGAAGTCAGTCTCCTAGTTGTCCACTCCTGGAAAGTGGATCTCCGACAGACAGCAATTGTGGGTCTTCGCCCACTGAATGATCCTGGTTATGCAGATTAATGTAAACCACTGATGATATATTGTTCGAAAAGAACAGTGTCGAATCTAGCTGAGGCTAGGCCAGAAGAGCATTGAAGGTTGCTCTCCGCTTGTCATACTCTGCAAGGGAGCAGGTTCCGGAGTTGGGAGCTGTTGTGCAGAAGTGTCAGGTTCTGGGGTTGAAGTTGTGTTTTGTCTGCGTGAGTCTAATTATGCCAAAAAGGAACAGGTGATGGTTTTATTGATAGGATAATTAGCAATGCAGAGATATGCAAACTAGATAGGGCAAAGTCTATAGGCTGTAGACTGGAACTCTGTAGTAACAGGCAGGAAAACAGATCTTTGTAATGACAGGCAGGATACTTGCATATGCTGTAGACTGGAACCCTATAATGACAGGCAGGAATGTAGATCTTTGTAATAACAGGCAGGATACTTGCATATGCTGTAGACTGGAACTCTGTAGTGACAGACAACAAGCAAGCAAAAGTACTTGAGGCAGTCCTTAGGAAATAGAGAATTAGCCAAGATCAATTGCCAGGAAATCAGTCCAAAAACGAAACACAGTGCCAAGGGAATATCCAGAAGAGTAGTCACAAAATGAAGCAGAAATCAGGCACCAGGAAATCCAACAAATCTGTATTCACTCAGGAAACCGGACCAGAGGGTCTGTCAAAGTATAACACTCAATGTCAAGGCCCAGAACTGAAGGAAACCTCCCAGATATAGCAGGCTGCTGATTATATGATTTGTTTCAGCTGGTAAGCAGGTGGAGCCAGAGAACCAAAGTTGTAGCAAACAGAAAAACCCAATATTCTTAGCCTGTGATCAAGCCATCTGGTGGCAAAGAGGTAAGACAACAGGCTGGGAAAGAACAGCAGCAGAAATAGAAACAGGTTCAATTCTAGGTTGGATCATGACACCGCTCTAGAATGTTTATAGAACTGTCTCTGACCAAGTCCATGTTCCCTGAGGCTGCTCCCCGTCCCAGAAGGATGGCGTCTGTTGTCACAGTCACCCAGGAGCATCTGCTAAAGCAGGTTTTCTGGGAGAGATGGTCCCAAGACAACTACCAAAGTAGAGAAGCCCTTGTCTCCTGTTCTAGCTGTAATCGCAGAGACAGAACCACATAATCTCCGTTCCACTGCCTGAGCATGCTTAACTGCCGAGGTCTGAAGTGGAAACGGGCGAAAGGGATGATGACCATCGCCGCTACCATCAGCCCAATTATCTGCATGTACTGAGCCACTAACGGCCAAGGGGAGGACTGAAGTGTTATGCAAGAATTAAAAATCCTTGATTTCCTGACTTCTGTCAGAAAAAAATCTTTTAGATAAGGAGTCTATTATGAATCCCAAGAAAACTACCCTTGTAGTTGGAATTCTTTTCCAAATTCACCCTTCATCTGAGAGTTGAAAAAGTTCTGGGAGCTGTGGCAAGGCCGAATGGAAGGACCCCAAACTGTAAGTGTTTGTCTAGAAAGGCAAACCTTAGAAAATTGTGATGGTCCATGTGGATGGGAACATGTAAGTAAGCGTCCTTTAAATCCATTGTGGTCATATTAATTGACCCTCTTGAACCCAAGGAAGAATGAAATGAATAGTTTCCATCTTGAAGGACAGCGCTCTGAGAAACTTGATTAGACTCATGAGATCTAAAATTGGTCTGAAGGTTCCCTCCTTCTTGGAAACCACGAACAGATTGGAATAGAATCCCAGACCTTGTTCCTGCTTTGGAACAGAAACTATCACTCTCAGGTCGAAGAGATTCCCTACAAGTGTAAGAACGCCTCTCTTTTTGTCTGGTCTGCAGAGAATCTTGAAAGCAGAAACCTGCCCCTGGGAGGAAAAATTATTAAACTCCAGTTTTGTATCCCTGGGACACAACGTCCACCACCTAGGGATCTTGAACATCTCAAACCCAAACTTGAACGAAGAAGGAAAGCCTACCCCCCACAAGATCAGGTCCCGGATCGGAGGCAGGCCCTTCATGCTGTCTTTGAATCAACAGCAGGCATCTTGGATTGCTTTCCCCTATTCCAAGACTGATTGGGTCTCCATGAAGGCTTTGACTGCTCATGCTTGGAAGAGGGAGTGGAAGGATTTTCCTTGAAACTCTGAAAGGAACTAAAATTACTCTGACGTCCTTTTTGTTTCTGTTATCCTGAGGGAGGGAATGTCCCTTACCTCCCATAATATCAGAGTTATATCTGTCAAACCAGGTCCAAACAAGGTCTTTCCCTTGTAAGGAATCGCCAAAGGTTTAGACTTAGATGAGACATCCGCAAACCAAGATTTTACCATAAAGCTCTGCGGGACAATATAGCAAAGCCTGAAATCTTAGCTCCCAGCTTAATAACCTGAAGGGAAGCATCTGTAATAAAGGAGTTGGTTAACTTAAAGGCCTTTATACAATCCTGGATTTCTTCGAGGTGAGTGTCTGTCTAAATAGAAACAGACAACGCATCAAACCAGTATGCTGCTGCACTAGTGACGTTAACACCGCAGGTCGTCCCTGTAAACCCTGGTGTACATACATTCTTTTGAGCAACCCCTCTAACTTCTTATCCATAGGAACTTTAAAAAAACAACTATCCTCTTATGGGAATAGTAGTCCTCTTGCTAGCATGGAAATTGCCTCTTTCGCCTTGGGTATCGTCAGTCAAGACTCCTTAAAAGAGTCTGCTCTAGGAAACATCCTTTTAAAAATAGGAGATGGAGAAAGAGGGATACCCGGTTTCTCCCATTCCTTAGCAATAGTCTCTGCAGCCCTTTCTGGTAAAGGAAATACTTATACCATGGAGGGCACCTTGTTTAGTTTACTGGACCTTTTAGGATTGACTACGCCGGAAGAGACGTAAACGTCCATGGTAGCTAAAACCTCCTTAAGTAACAAACGGAGGTGTTCAAGCTTAAACCTGAAGGAAACAACTTTCAGTATCAGATAAAGGCATTACACTGAGTCTGAGATTTCCCCCACAGATACTACCGAAGTATCTTCCTCTTCAGGCAAGAAACATTCGGAATAGCCACTACTATATTAGCAACTTTTATTCCCAGATTAAATGCATTTCCTCTTGTGCTTTCCCTGCAGCATGGGAAAAGCAGACAATGCATCAGATACCGTTTATGACATTAGAGAAGCGAGGTCTTGCAAGGTAACTCCTGGTGGAGTTTGAGAGGAAGCGCAGGGAACTGCATGTGTGGGCGATAAAATTTGGGACACTTGAGGAGAAAGTTGTGGCATATATTGAACATTGTCATAAGACTCCTGAACAGCATCCGCCTTAGAAGGAGTTGGCTCAGGAAAAAGTCTATCCCTATAATTTAAAATTCTCTCAACACATAAGGAACCTGAAAGGGATTGGTGGTTCCACATTGGCATCAAAAACATAAGGAACAAGTGACACTTTGCAGGGCCTCTTGGTCCATTCTGACTCACAATGGATGAATTAATCAAATAAAAGTCTTACATTTTTTTAATAAAAATTAAAACAGAAAACTGTTACTGTGTCTTTAAATTTTAAAATGTAACTTTTATTTTTGAGTGCAGAAAAGGCTGATTAGGTACACAAATACTGCAGAACCCCTCTACACCTCAGCTTAACCTTGCTGAAGGTGCCTACCTGCCCTTCTGGTTACAATCTCAGTAAAAGATCTGGAACTCAGCTGTCCGGTCCTAACACATGAGAAAAAAAACACTCTGAGGACTGTCATTATAACCCCTCCGTTCCTTCCAATAACAGGAAGTGTAGAGAAGTGGTGCGCAGCCAAAATTGGCGCCACACATAGCTCCGCCCATCGTGGGCGTTTCAAAAAGCATTCTCCCGGGGGGGCAGAGCCAACTGTTAAGCCGAGCAGACGCAGGTACAAGGAGCTCCTGCTCTAATAAGTTAACAAAGGCCAATAAATAGCCCTAAATCAACTTTTTACATGGCAAATCTAATCTAAACTCAAAAAATAATCTTCACTGACCGTACTTTGGAGCAACTCGCAGAAGGTCACGAAAGCAAAGGGGAAGCAGTGTCGGCGGGGACTTGGAGTCTCCCTTGTCAGTGAAGAGCCAACTTCCATTGCTGCTCCTATCGGAGCCCTCGAACCTAGGAAAGCTCTTAGCTCCTAGACTCTCTACCAAGGCTCATACTTCACCGGACCGGATCCTCTACTGAGCTGAGGGGATGGACTCTCTAATACTGGACGCTCTGATTATGCTGGGTTCCCGCATGGGTGCCCAGTTCACTATCCTCTCTCAACACATATCTCTCAGCCGGGAAGACTCACCCGACTGGCCAGAAGAGGATCCCAACAATCTACCCTCCCCGGTTGCATATTTACTCAAACTAGATAAGACGGCAGATGCATCCGGTCAAGTACCTTCTACATTGCACCAGCAAGCTGATCCTACTCTCAACTTCACTGTACCACTCTCGGCTCCGGTCCCGGAGTGGCCGGCCGGGCCTGGGGTTAGGGTGGACAGGATTATGGGCACCCGCCATGAAGACGACCCCCCAGATCTAGTGCATATCAATGACACACATACTCACTTCACCACGAGGAAGATCGGCAACGATCTGAAAGACTTACTTCTGGACAGCGGAGTGCAGTCGGAGTCCTTACACACGAGGCAGTCCAGCAGCAATTGCGCCATGTCCCACCTAGAGCTCTCATTACGCAGTAAGCGACTACGATCTCAAGAAGGAATAGACTTGAACAATCTGTTTTCCCTCCACAGGCTACAGAGCCATACAATAGACAGACAATTCTATTTGGTCTTCATGGTCTGGACTTTGAGCTGTATTATTGAGCGGCCCTATAGTGCCTTACATGACCTCATAGCCAGGCTCCACACTGGGGACCATTTACAAGCTCAGAGACGGTCTGGGGTAGGCTGACTTACAAAGTCATAGTGCTGCATAGTTCAGTTACACAACGGACCTGTTTTCTCTGCTTCTTTCTGTTTATTGTAGCCACTTACCCGGTCAGTTTATATGTTTGTTTTTAGGATTGCACTTACCAGGCTATTTAAATAAGATCGTTGAATCAGATGTTTATTTAAAGCGGGGCCTATACCTAATGTTCTAAGTGTATTGGAATTTTTGTCCCAGTGATCTTAAACACGTGAATAACATACCTACTAGTGTCCTGATTCCCTTATACTCCATAACATTTCTCTCAGGTTTAAGTATGCCCTAGATGTTAATCACTTAATGGCGATAGATCCACTTTCTGATGCTACCCTAGTAGCCCTATCTATTTGTGTTTGTTGAGCTCTGTATTTAATTTTAGCCTTTTACTCTCTGGAGTGGGTGGGTACTCACCCTGTTGCTCATAATGATCTGTGCCGATATCATTGATTTGCAGCTGCTTTCACACACAGCCATTTTTAGCATGAAACATGGTTATCTCCTATGTCTATAATGAGGACTCTCAAAGTCTTAAAATAGTACCTGGTCAACAGCGATACAAGTTAGATTCTAACACATAATATTGCATACAGCTAAGTGAAACCCTACATAGCACATCTCATTTTAATTTCCTCTATTGTACTACTAGATCCCATAGCCTCACATAGTTTTAAAGACAATTGTATCTATATGCCGCACAACACGATATAGATAACCAACGGAGTTGTATTCTTAGACAGTACCTAATCATACGGCATATAAAGATAACATATGATCTTCCTACAACCCTACTTAGCCTTCCCCTTATTTTAGCGATTAAAACTCTCACAATAAACTCACACTATCTCCCAGTATTCCAAATCTAAGGGAACCTCGTAGGCACCACCCATACTACATTTCATAGTAACTCACAACCGTGGTCCATTTCTTATGGTTATGCAATAAAACCCTTGGGTTTGATTGGTACAGTTCGCAGAGCTCTTTATAGTTGGGTTAAGGTTTATTACATGTGTTTTTATCAATGAGATTAGCGCTGATCCATAGCCATAATTGATACAGTCGACATATATTTTAATTTATAGTTAAGTTAAATCTTTATGGGGCCTCCTACATGTGCACTATACCTATACCATCTCCATATAACCTTAAGCCATAACTTCCTCTTTTACGCCTTAACCACCAACTAAGGAAAGCCTTTCACATTTTACGATATACAGCATCGTCTTGGCTCCTATAATATCTAACTTTACCCTCGCCCCATGGATGTACATAGCACATAAGATGCCTCTCATAGTTTCCTATCTTAGTCAGTGCTCTGTGCATATATGGCATGCGTAGACCTAGAAACAAGCCCACACTGCCGTCTTGCCAAAGTGGGCTCCGCCCTCCCTGCTTTTTCCTCTCCCCTCCCCCCCCATAATTTGAGTGGCTCTTGCCCACTGTAATCCCTCTTCCTTCCAGTTCACTACGACCTACTTGTGGTCATTCTAAAAACTAACTCCCCACATCATCGCAGAAATTCTCATTTTATTCATCCTAGAGATGAGGAGACCAGATTAAAATTATTAAAATGTAAAATGAAGTTTCATTTCAGTTCGCCCAAGAATATATCTGACACCTTCCTAGACACAACATAAGTTCATACATGTTAAGCCTGGCCTTATTGTATTATTATAGTTAAGTTTATTTCTGTGAGCCCTAAAAATTTATGACAACTTGATATATAGTTCAGCTACTCTTCGTTTAGCCACATAGATAAAATGGATGTCATAATATTGTATGTTGTACTCTAATGTTAATCTTATGAATGGGCAAAGGTTGTATTTTGTATTCTATGTGCTTTTTGAAACTTCAATAAAAAAATCTTTAATAAAAAAAAAAAAAAAAAGCATTCTCCCGGTCGCCATCTTTACTGTTAAAGTTAAGCCACCGGGAGATAATAAACATTCTGCCAAAGCTTCTTTATAACCTTCCTTAGCTTGCAAGACGGCTGCTTAGTCCGTGTGCCATATGCAGCAGTGAAACCACCTCATACTGAACCTGTCCCCAGCCCCAGTGATTTAAGCCACTGTGTAGCAGTGAAAAACCACCTCATCATCAGTCAATCTCCTCAGCCCCAGTCCTCTATAGGAGGCTCTATGTCCCAGGTAAATAAAGTGCTCCGCTTCCTCTGAGTTCTTTTGTTTCCTAGACCCAGAATAAAAAGTCAGCACTTACCTTGTAAATCTGCCAGACAGCAGGGCAGCTCACCAGGTTTGAGAGGTCCTCTCCCTCACATAGCCCTGTAGAGAAAAGTTAAAGCCTGAGTAATCTTACTTAGGCTATCATTATTAGGGCAGCATAAATATACGGGAGGCGCAGTGAGAATAATGTCCCACAAGTTCCCATTGCTCTAAAGCCACCACTGCTCTATTGAAGAGACTGATATGGACTACGGCTACGCCCCAGAACAAAGCAGCACAATCTTGTACTAAAATAATAAACTCTTGATTGAAGAATCTTTAACTAACACCTAACTTTACCACTTCCTTGCTCTAACGTAGGCAAAGAGAATGTCTGGGGTGGGAGGGAAGGGAGCTGATATTTAACAGCTTTGCTGTGGTGCTCTTTGCCGCCTCCTGCTGGGTAGGAGTGATATTCCCAACAGTAATTAATGATGATTCTTGGACTCATTGTGTCATTAGAAAGAAACGGGTACACAGGAAGTCCCAAGAAACTGCCAGAGCGTCTATCAGAGCTGCTTGTGGATCCCTTGATCATTACCCGTACCTTGGAAACTTGGCGTTTAGACGAGACATCCTCAGATCCAACTCCAGAACCCCCCACCTGAGGGTTATCATTGAGAACACTTCTGGAGTGGGAGCCCACTCCCCAGGGAGAAAGGACTGCTTGCTCAAAAAACCCGCTTTCCAGAAGTCCACCACTGGGATGAGGAATACAGAGAGAAGACAATTGTGAGACTCCGCCCACTGGAGAATGCGAGTCATCTCTTTCATAGCTAAGGAGCTCAGACTTCCTCCCTGGTGGAAGATATACGCCACCAAGGTGATAATGTCCAAATGGAATTTAATAAATTGGACCAAACACAATTGAGGCCAAGTTGATATGGCATAGAAAATTGCTCTCATTCTAGAACATTTATTGGAGAGAAAACTTCACTCAAGTCCAGAAACCCTGAGTCTTTAAGGAACCCCAAACTGCTCCCCAGCCCGACAGGCTGGCAACTGTGGACACAATCACCCAGGCAAACTTCAGGAAGCATGTTCCTTAAGATAGATGGTCCTGAAGATCCACCAGGACGGAGAGTCTCTGATAGGGAGTCTAGAATTATCGGTTGAGAAAGATCCAAGCGTTCTTCGTACCATAGTCTGAGAATGCATAACTGTAGAAGACACAGATGGAATCAAGAAAAACTGAATAATGTCTATGAAAGTAATCAGACCAATTACTTCCATACACAGAGCCACTGAAGGACGAATAGAGGGCTGAAGTGAAAGACAATATTCAAGAATCTTGGATTTTCCGACATTCGGCAGAAAAAGATTCATGGATAGAGAGACTATGATCGATCCCAAAATTGTACCTTGGTATCTGGCACCAGGGAACTCTATTCCAGATTTAAATTCCACCTGTCAAGTGGAACAAAGAGTAGAATCTGTATGGGAGTTTACTAAATGAAAGGATGGCACCTGATCCCAGATGTCAACCAGGTATGGAGCAACCGCTATCCCTTGAGATCTGACCACTGCCAAAAAGGCCCCTAAGACCTCTTTAAAGAGCCAAGGAGCTGTGGCAAGGCCAAAGGGAAAGAGAAAAAATTGGAAGTGTTTGTTCAGAAAGGCAAACCACAGGAATTGTAGATGTTCCCTATTAATGTGTCCTTCAGGTCTATGGAGGTCATAAAACTGACCCTGCTTCCACAGCTTGATATCAGGCTAGTTTATGCAATGATATTTGTAGGACGCATAACCACAGCTGGATTTAAACTCTCGACCTATAGATTACAAGGCAGCAAAAGTAATCACTAAGCCATTGTGGAATTTCCTTTAAATCTATAAAAAATAAATATTGACAAATATTGCAAATCTTCCCAATGAGCACATATGCTTAAGAATATGTTAAGGCATAAAAATACAATCCACAAAGGAATACAAATTGAAATTAGATTCATTTCATCATATAAATAGATATATGAACATATCATAAGAATATTATTCCACAAATGATATCACAAGAAGAAGAAAATAACCATTGGTGCCCTAAGGTTATAAAGAATATATTAGAATATATAATATATAAAAGACCTATGAAAATTATCACCATTCATAAGGTCATACAAACCGCAATCATCTCTTGAAAAGATTGCAGTAAAATGAACATAAAATAAGGATACCTAAGAATACCCTCATAGACACCTAACATCACTTAAAATATAGGATCCAGATATATAATGACATCAAAATGCCAGAAATCACCTCAATATGAGATGAATGTAACATGCAAATATACTAATAATGGACACCACATGGCAGCAAAACATCATATTATTCTCCTTTAAACAGAAAATAAGCTGTCTTAAGGAAAGGTTAAGGCCAATACAGAACCAAATAGGACTGTAAGATATATATATATATACACAATGGGATACCCTTTTCATCACATGGTTTAGACCCCCAACTGATACTGAGGGTAAATAACCTGGGAATTAATATTCTGAATAGCCAAGGATGACCCATTCAGCCCGAGAAAATAAATAAATCCCCCTCACAAAAGGATCGCTTTACTAAGCGATCGTTATAAAGCCTCAGTAATGGTTCTCCTATAAAGTCTTAGGAGAGCAGAAAAAAATAGGCACCATAACCATACAGCCCTTGCCTCAAGACCAATACCGAACAGATGGCGACCAAGAGCCCATAGCCGTCCAGCAAGGTTGTGAAATAGCCGTTACAAACCCGCTCTTCAGCAGCCTAGGGCAGCTTAATGGCGGACTTCGCTCCAACCAACGATCCTGCGGCGAGAAAATTAACCCTCACCGTACCAGATCTGTACTCACCCTGAGAAGCACGCAGTCAAGGATTCAAACTACTACGAGTTGCATCCCGTCCCTGCAGCACCACCACAATTCAATCTCTCAGTAGAGAGAAAAAGAAATATAACTTCCTAGGAAGCTTGCTGCAAAAAAATTATGTCTGCGACACCGCTCTGTAATAGACAAAGTACAGAGGAACGAATGGCGCCAAAATTCAAATAGTGATGAGCAACTATCAGCCTTTATGCAGAGATACATTACATACCCGTAGGAGTATCTCAATAAGCATAAACTCTGAGCTGCCATTGTGGATTTAGTAAAAAAGTTATCAAATGGGAAGCTAAAGCAGTTTGTTTGAAGTGCAGAGCCCCAGCTAGCAGTGAAAGAGACCGATCCCTGCAGTCCCAGGCTGTCCGCAGCTTACAGAGGGAGGCTCCCTGCAGAGTGAGCCAGCTATAGATGCGAAACTATTTGCCTTATACGGAATAAAATACAGACCCCTGGCCTTAGAAGACTAACGCTAGTCTGTAGTGCACATAACCCAAACAGGAAGATAACAGAGCATCAGCTAAATAATCTCATACGCCAATAAGAGCTCTATAAGAAAGGGAATTAACCCACACAGGGAGTACCCTTAAAACCCTTAAGACACAGACACTATTTCCCACAGATAAGGAAAGTTAAAATCCGTATAACAGCATCCCTTATCCAAGAGGGATCATGACTGTCAACCTACTTGACAGTAGGGAACGGTGTTAAAAGGAAAGACGATACAAAAATCCCTTACCACTATTAAGCCTTTCAAACTGACCACGAGTCATGGAGTCAGGGGGCAAAGGGACTTACAGTTAGAAGTCTTCATTCTTCTCACCATCTCCAAGTTTGACAAACTCAGCCGGCTGACCTGTAGACAAAGAAAAAACAGAGTAAACAACTTTGGTTTTCTAAATAGGGGTAGCATAAATGTTGAAAGGTAAGCAAAGACTACCTCCCCCTTTTCCAACTGCTAAAAGCCACCATTACTCTAACTAAAGAGATTGACATGGACACAGCATAGCCCATAATCCTTGCTTGCAGGGAAAAGTACCTATTAAAGGATTCATATGTTCAGATACCATCTTCGCACATCCTCCCTTGACAGAGGCAAAGAGCATGACTGGGGTTTATGGGTAAGGGAAGTGACACTTAACAGCTCTGATAGGGTGCTCTTTGTCTCCTCCTGCTGGCCAGGAGTTGAATTCCCACTAGCAATTGGAATGTAATTGTGGACTCTCCATGCCATAGGAAAGAAATATTTTCTTTTAAGGTGAATGAGCACAACAATTAAGCGACTTATTGCTTGAGAATTGAATTATTCTATGGGTGTAACAAAAAAGGACAACCTGTAGTATCACCAGAAAGTTGTATGACTGTGTATGTTGTGACTGAGTCAGTCATTCAAACAAATTAGTTTATTATTTTGCCAACATGTGGAACAATTGATTATGATTGGCTCGGTTCAGATGGCTGATAACAACAAGTGTGTGTGGGGGTCAAGAAATCTTACCGTGTATGCGGTTTTGCTGGTGATCTCCAGAAGTTTTTGCTTTGCTCTGCGC
>NC_069500.1:486335949-486438449 GCF_027579735.1 Bombina bombina | reverse complement strand
GAAAATTAGTTTTTTACGTGGGCAGCGGAGCACTGGGTATTTGAAATTTGATATCTTTATTAAAAAGTAAGTTATAGCACATCTTCATTACAACTAATTAAACTCCATCTAAACTATCATTAACATACTGGATCTGATTTTAAAAAGAGGTGCGTATACCATCACTTTAAGGAAAGGTGAGAATAATGGGAACGGATTTAGAGGAGACATTAATATTTAAAGGGACATGTCAAATCCCTCTAATACTAAAACACCCATTTTCTTCCTAAATTGAGAGTCCACAGCTGCATTCATTACTTTTGGGAAATAAGAACCTGGCCACCAGGAGGAGGCAAAGACACCCCAACCAAAGGCTTAAATACTCCTCCCACTTCCCTCGTCCCCCAGTCATTCTTTGCCTTTCATCCCAGGAGGTTGGCAGAGAAGTGTCAGAAGTTTGTTTTGTCTCTTATAAAGGGTAGTACTCTTCGACATGGGACAGGAGCTTTAAGTAATCCTATCAGTCTCTCAGTGAGGGCCTGGATGAAAGTTAGAGTCCGGAGATGCAGGGAGAGTCTCCCTGCGAAACCATCCTGACTCATATTAACAGCTCCACAAGCAATCAGCATTGTCGAACTTCGCTTTGCTGCCTGCTTTCTTCTCTCAAGTCCATAGCAGAGGCGCTGCTACTATTCGTCACACTTGAAGGGCCATGTTCCTGTTCCATGGTGTAGATTCCAGTAAGATTGTTTCGTTTTACTTCATCAGAATGTACTGTAACTTATTTGTTTCCCGTAAGGAACTATTTCATGGGACTTAAGTAAATCTAGGGCCTCAGTGAGGCTCCTTTGGTATCTTGGAATCGAGGGTTAATATCTCCCGAGGGGGATTATTGAACAGGGTTTTTTTTAATCATGTTTATGTGATTCAATCTGCTTATGTGTAGTGTTAACGGGGCTCTTGGCTTAGAACATAAAGGCCTTTGAAGTGACGCGACCTTATAGTTGCGCGCACATTTTTGGGACTGTACGGTTCACCTTGTGTTTACGCTCCGGTCTTCCATTTCCGCATTCCTGACTGTGTGGCGACTGAAAAAATGACGTAATTTCCAAATTGTCTGCTTATTGAGATCTTTCACAGTTTTTTTGTTGGAAGATCAGGGTTCCGTTTGACTGGCCCTGCGGGTATGCCTGTTTTCTTCCTGACCTTTAACCTATGGGTTGCCTTATATTTTCTTTTATCAGGTTAGGATGTCTTTTAATTTTGATTATGTGTTTCCTTCGGGAACTTCTGGGATCAATTCTCTCTGGTTGCTTCTACGAAAGTTTAAGGTACGCGTTAGTCCTATGTTGTCTGTTTTTTACCTTCCCGTCTGAGGGAGGATTTAGGCAACCTAACAGTTATACCAGCTGCATCTGGTCCTGCTGGGATTGAGATCTTCTGTCCTGTGGCTTTTTCAGACACGTAGCGCCTGTTCTGCCTGGCTGGTCCGGTGGGGCGCTGGGTGCTCACATTATTATTTGTGTGTTTTCTTGTTTTTCTTTACAAGTTCAGGATTGTGCCAGTCCTTATTCAGCCTTCAATCTAGTTGACCGGGTCAGTGAAGTTCCGCTGCGTCACTCTCTTTGCTCCGATTTCCTCGGAGCCTAGAGTTTCCTTCCTTCCTTGGGAGGATTGGGGGCTTAGCACCTCCTTACCGCCGTTTTGGGTGGTTTGGCCTTCTAAGGCTCTGGAATTGTCCTTGGACTTGTTCCTGCTGTGGTTCTCTTCTTGAGACTTTTCAGACTTCCTCCGTTCCTCGGCTGCTTAAGGGGACCTGTTTCCCTTTTGGGAGTTGGTTCCTTTGTAGGGACATGGGCAGTGTGGTCTCCATGAGCTCTGTTTAGGGTTTCCTCTCATCTTTTCCTCTGATTTTTTGGGGGTGATGTGGAGACTAGCCTTTGCTCGAGTGTCTTTGTCCTTGAGGTATCCCCTTGTTCTTGGTTGTCTTGTGGCTGTTTCTGCCTAGGGCTCTAGTGACCTTGTTTCGGTCTTTGCTGCCTTAGCTCCTTGGAGCGTTGGACTCTGTCAAGGGGTGGTCTCGTCTTTTGGTCGGGACTTGCAAGTTTTTCTCGTTGTCCATTTTGCTTTGGACATTGTATGGTTATCTCTCGGGGGTCTGGTTTTTATTTTAGATGGGGGATATCAGTTTCCGGGTTCTTGTTTGTTTGGGGGCTCGGACCTCTCCTTGTTCTGGTTCTTCCTGGCTGAGGTTCTCACTCAACGTTTCCTTTGTGGATCCTGTTGCGGGTGGTACCGGACTGTTGGGATCAAGAGCTGGTTTGGGGTTCCCCAGTTTTAGGAAACTTGGGCTGTGTCCTTTGGTTGAGCTAGTTGAACTGGTTCAGTTGGCCAGGTTTTTTTGGGTGCCGATGCCCCTTGGGTTTGCCTTTCGCCTATTGGTCGGTTTCCCTTGGTCGGCTTGCTTAAATAGTGTGATGGTTTTGCTGCTCGGCAAGCAAAGGGTTCACTGTGGAACCACTGCAGCTATGGCACCTTGTCTGTGTGCTAGCAAGTTAAAAATTTCAGGGGTTTCCTACCAGGTCAGGGCGTTGAAGATGTTCTCTCGGTTCAGCTTAGAGCGGTGTCCTGGGGGCAAGTGCTCTGTCCTTCTGGCCCTTTTGCCGGCCCCCTTTGTCTTGGTGGGATGGCTTATATCCTTCTTTTGGAAGAGTGGTCCCTGTCTTAGGGCTTCTCCTGTCTTCAGGAGGTTGGGACAGACGGGTTCCGGAAAGAGGTACGCTCTCTGGGTTATTCTGTCCATCTGGAGAGTTGCTGGCTCCGCCTTGAGTCTATGTTAGGCCTTTAGCTGGATCTCTAGGTCTACGGCCTTGTCGACTGTCTCCATGTGGAATTTCGGGTTGGCATCCGAGCACTATTCTAATGGCTGTGACATTTTTCCGCTTGTTTTTTGAGCTGGGGTTTTTTCTGGTCCCCTGGTTTCAGACCTGCCGATTCTTGGGCTGGCCCGGCTGGAGGTAGGTTGTGAGATCTGTTGTTCTTTTCGGATCTTGGGGGTGCATTGGTCCTCGTTGAGGTTCTGGGCTCTCCTTTTATTCTTGAGACCTATGTGTAGGTCTGGCGGTTTTGGTTGCCTATTCTGTTGTGGAGGTTTAGCACTCTACATTTTGGTAGCCGCTTCTAGCAAGTTTTTCTTTGTCATCCTGAGGATGGCTGCATGTTCTTGACTCTGGTGTTTACCTTCGTCCAGGTCTGCTACATGTACTTTTGCCTGAATACTTCAGTGTTCTGAGTTTGGATGAGGTTTGGTCTCCGTTTTCAGTTGTTCCTAGGCACTGGTTGACTTGCTGCCTGGAAAGTGAAGGGTTGCTCTTTGAAACCAGCTGCAGCTGTTTGCGCCTTGATCGTGTGCTAGCTGTTCCAATCCTTTGCAGAATGTTGGGAGAATCTTTTCTCTGTTCTGCTACCTTTTTCTAAACCTTGTGGTTTCTATTTGGATTGTGGTTACCTTTTGTTTTCCATTTGGTTCTTCCTTTCCTTATTCCTTTGGTAGTTTTGGCTGTGGTTCTCTTCGCTAGTAAAGGGTGTGTGGTGGGGGACCGACTGTTGGGCGACGGTGTCTATCGGAGGACTGTTGGCTCAGTTGAGTCTGATGTTGCGGTGTCTCTGGCTAGGCTTCCGGGCTATCTGCTAGTGTCCTTGGGGCCTTCTCCCTTTCTGTTTTCTTGGCTTTTTTTTAGTGGTTTTCAGGCCTGGTGACCTCAGTATTGTAACCCCCCCCGTTTTGCCATTCAGTGTCCTCTATAGCTTGGGTATTGTTATCTCAAAAGTATTGAATGCAGCTGTGGACTCTTTCCATTTAGGAAGAAAAACATAAATTATGCTTACCTGATCATTTTCTTTTCTTCCGATGGAAGAGTCCACAGCTCCCCACCCGTCTTTTTTAAGTGGGGCATCTTTGTTTTTTATTATTCTGGCACCTTTTCACTCTATTTCTTCTACTGTTCCTTGTTCCTCTGCAGAATGACTGGGGGATGAGGGGAGTGGGAGGAGTATTTAAGCCTTTGGCTGGGGTGTCTTTACCTCCTCCTGGTGGCCAGGTTCTTATTTCCCAAAAGTAATGAATGCAGCTGTGGACTCTTTCCATCGGAAGAAAAGAAAATTATCAGGTAAGCATAATTTGTTTTTAATGCTTCAAAATAAAGCGTTTTGTATGTTAAAAAACGAATAAATAAAACTTTTTAATAGATTAATTCAAACAATTACTAATTTTGCTGTATATTTGTTTTAAAATTAAAAACAAGTCACCTCTTGAAAGAGTGATGGTGCTGGAAAAGTAGTTCATTCGTTCATGCTGTTAAAATGAGGGAAGCTATTCAGACGGGAAAGGGTTTAGAAGTTCAGATTTTTTTTTATATATTTTTTTTTTAGCAATAAGTGGGTATTTATTTAAATGTTAACTCCAATAGATTCTGATTTTATCATAAGTATTATTTTTATTACATTCACTTTTTTAATTTATGTTTAAGAATTTGAGGTGATTTTTTTTTTTTTTTTTGAGGTTGTTTTGGCATACAGACAAAGTATTACAGCGTTATACAGTTGCATTCCAAGATTGCTTGTAACAATGTACATTGTATGGGTTGCATATGTAATAAACAATGTCTGCTATCTATATAGCATATAGCTAATAATATATACATACAAAGAGAGAAGCGCTCTACCAGGAACGAACAACTGCTCATCAGCTAGTTCTAAGGCGATTTACCACCCGGAAGCAGCGTCTTTTAGAACAGTGTGCTTTTCACAAAGGAAAACTTTCCTGAAGTATATCAGTCTGATCCCACCAATTAAGGTCAGTCCAGCCCCGAAGTACCAGGCAATTCTCCTTTGAACAAGGAACATGACAACCCCAGACGATTGTTTCGGCCTCCTATGGGCCTCGTCAGTGAGGTGCAGCCACATTCCTCTAAGCACACTGGGCAAGGAGTTCACATCTGGTTTCCCCCTTCACCCATAGGGAGACTTCCCCAGGATCATATTAATTTGCATACAAAGAGAGAAGCGCTCTACCAGGAACGAACAACCGCTCATCTGCTAGTTCTATGGTGATTTACCACCCGGGAAGCAGCCTCTTTTAGAACAGTGTGTTTTTCACAAAGGAAAACTTTCCTTAAGTATTTCAGTCTGATCCCGTCTGTCAGTCCAGCCCCCAAATACCAGGCAATTCTCCTCTGAACAATATGTACAGTTGCTGTAAGAAGAAGAAAAGAAAAACAATTCAACAGCACGCCAATTATTATTTTTTTTTCTTTCATGTAATTAGCAAGAGTCCATGAGCTAGTGACGTATGGGATATACATTCCTACCAGGAGGGGCAAAGTTTCCCAAACCTTAAAATGCCTATAAATACACCCCTCACCACACCCACAATTCAGTTTTACAAACTTTGCCTCCCGTGGAGGTGGTGAAGTAAGTTTGTGCTTAGATTCTACGTTGATATGCGCTTCGCAACAGGTTGAAGCCCGGTTTTCCTCTGAGTGAAGCGAATGTCAGAGGGATGTGAAGAGAGTATTGCCTATTTGAGAACAATGGTCTACCTCTAGGGGATCTATTTCATAGGCTCTCTGTTATCGGTCGTAGAGATTTCTTCTCCTACCTTCCTTTTCAGATCGACGATATACTCTTATATACCATTACCTCTACTGATTCTCGTTTCAGTACTGGTTTGGCTATCTGCTATATGTAGATGAGTGTCCTGGGGTAAGTAAGTCTTATTTTTTGTGACACTCTAAGCTATCGTTGGGCACTTTATATGTAAAGTTCTAAATATGGATGTCTATAGACTTATATTTGCCTTGATTCAGGATAATCGGTATTCCTTATTTTCAGACTGTCAGTTTCATTATTGGGATAATGCATTCAATTATTTTTTCTTACCTTGAAAAATTTTCATTTGGCCATTTTTCCTGCGTGCTGTTAGGCTCGCGGGGGCGGGAAATGTTTCTTTTTATTTAGACATTTTTTTGGCGCGTTTTTTTTTTGGCGCTAAAAATTGTCACTTCCGGCGCGGTAATTTACACCGGAAGTTGTATTCTGTTACGCATGCGTATTCAGACATTTTTTTTGCGCCAAAAAAATGTGGGCGTCTTTTTTTACTCACATTATTTAGACATTTCTCTAAATTGCTTCTGGTTGCTAGAAGCTTATTATTTTGCATTCTTTCGCATTCCTGAAACTGTCATTAAGGAATTTGATAATTTTGCTTTATATGTTGTTTTTTTCTATTACATATTGCAAGATGTCTCATCCCGACCCTGGATCAAAATCCACTAATGAACAGACGCTGCCTGATGCTGGTTCTACCAAAGTTAAGTGCATAATGTTGTAAACTTGTGGTTATTGTTCCTCCAGCTGTAGTTTGTGTTAGTTGCCATGACAAACTTTCCAATGCAGATTGTGTCTCCATTAGTAATAATCCTTTACCTGTTGTTGTTCCTTCAACATCTAATGTTCAGGATGTTCCTGTTAATGTAAAAGAATTTGTTTCTAATTCTATTAGGAAGGCTCTGTCTGTTGTTCCTCCTTCCAGTAATCGTAAAAGGTCTTTCAAAACTTCTCACATTTCAGATGAATTTTTAGGTGACCGTCATCATTCTGACTTATCTGATTCTGATGAGGTTTTTTCTGGTTCAGAAGATTCTACTACAGATATTGATTCTGATAAATCCTCATATTTATTTAAAATGGAGTTTATTTGTTCATTACTAAAAGAAGTTTTGATTGCATTAGATATGGAGGAATCCAGTCCTCCTGATACTAAAACTGCTAAACGTTTAAATTCGGTTTATAAGCCTCATGTGTTAATTCCGGAAGTTTTTCCAGTTCCTGATGCTATCTCAGATGTGATTGCTAGGGAATGGGATAGTTTGGGTACTTCATTTACTCCGTCTCCAAGGTTTTAGAAATTGTACCCTGTGCCATCTGATAGATTGGAGTTTTGGGATAAAATCCCTAAAGTTGATGGGGCTATCTCTACTCTTGCTAAACGGACTGCTATACCTACGGCAGATAGCACTTCGTTTAAAGATCCTTTAGATAGGAAAATTGAATCTTTTTAAAGAAAAGCTTATTTATGTTCAGGTAATTTACTTAGACCTGTTATATCTTTGGCTGATGTTGCAGCAGCTTCAACTTTTTGGTTGGAGGCTTTAGCGCAACAAGTGACAGATCATAATGCATATAGCATTGTTAAACTTCTTCAACATGCTAATAACTTTGTCTGTGATGCCATTTTTGATATCATTAGAGTTGATGTCCGGTATATGTCTTTAGCTATTTTAGCTAGAAGAGCTTTGTGGCTTAAATCTTGGAATGTAGATATGACTTCTAAGTCAACTTTGCTTTCTCTCTCTTTCCAAGGTAATAAGTTGTTTGGTTCTCAGTTGGATTCTATAATTTCAACTGTTACTGGAGGAAAGGGAGCCTTTTTGCCCCAGGGCAAAAAATCTAAAGGTATATATAGGGCTGCTAATCGTTTTCGTTCCTTTCGTCAAAATAAAGAGCAGAAGCCCGACCCTTCTCCTAAAGGAACAATTTTCGGTTGGAAACCTAATCCAGTCTGGAATAAATCCAAGCCTTCCAGAAAGTCAAAACCTGCTCCTAAATCCGCATGAAGGTGCGGCCCTCATTCCAGCGCAGCTGGTAAGGGGGCAGGTTACGATTTTTCAAAGATATTTGGATCAATTCGATTCACAATCTTTGGATTCAGAACATTGTTTCACAAGGGTACAGAATAGGTTTCAAGGTAAGACCACCTGTGAGAAGATTTATTCTCTCACGCATTCCAGTAAATCCAGTGAAGGCTCAGGCGTTTCTGAAATGTGTTTCAGACCTAGAGTTAGCTGGGGTAATTTTGCCAGTTCCAGTTCTGGAACGGGGTCTGGGGTTTTATTCAAATCTATTCATTGTGCCAAAGAAAGAGAATTCTTTCAGACCAGTTCTGGATCTAAAAATATTCAATCGTTATGTAAGGATACCAACATTCAAAATGGTGACTATAAGAACTATTCTGCCTTTTGTTCAGCAAGGGCATTATATGTCTACAATAGACTTACAGGATGCATACCTGCATATTCCAATTCATCCAGATCACTTTCAGTTCCTGCGATTCTCTTTTCTAGACAAGCATTACCAGTTTATTGCTCTTCCATTTGGTCTAGCAACTGCGCCAAGGATCTTTTCGAAGGTTCTAGGTGCCCTTCTCTCTGTAATCAGAGAACAGGGTATTGCGGTATTTCCTTATTTGGACGATATCTTGGTACTTGCTCAGTCTTTACATTCTGCAGAATCTCACACGAATCAACTTGTGTTGTTTCTTCAAAGACATGGTTGGAGGATCGATTTACCAAAAGGTTCCTTGATTCCTCAGACAAGAGTAACCTTTTTAGGTTTCCAAATAGATTCAGTGTCCATGACTTTGTCTCTGACAGAAAAGAGACGTCTGAAATTGGTTTCAGCCTGTCGAAACCTTCAGTCTCAATTGTTCCCTTCGGTAGCATTATGCATGGAGATTTTAGGTCTCATGACTGCTGCTTCGGACGCGATCCCTTTTGCTCGTTTTCACACGAGACCACTCCAGCTTTGTATGCTGAACCAGTGGTGCAGGGATTATACAAGGATTTCACAAATAATATCCTTAAATCCCAATGTTCGATCATCTCTAACTTGGTGGATGGATCACCATTGTTTAATTCAAGGGGCCTCTTTTGTTCGTCCAACCTGGACTGTGATCTCAACAGATGCGAGTCTTTCAGGTTGGGGAGCTGTATGGGGATCTCTGTCGGCGCAGGGGGTGTGGGAATCTCAGGAGGCGAGATTACCAATCAACATTTTGGAACTCCGTGCGATTTTCAGAGCTCTTCATTTCTGGCCTCTTCTGAAGAGAGAATCGTTTATCTGTTTTCAAACAGACAATGTCACGACCGTGGCATATGTCAATCATCAAGGTGGGACTCACAGTCCTCAAGCTATGAAAGAAGTATCTCGGATACTTGTATGGGCGGAATCCAGCTCCTGTCTAATTTTCTGCGGTTCACATCCCAGGTGTAGACAATTGGGAAGCGGATTATCTCAGTCGCCAGACGTTACATCCGGGCGAATGGTCTCTTCATCCAGAGGTTTTTCTTCAGATTGTGCAAATCTGGGGTCTTCCAGAATTGGATCTGATGGCCTCTCATCTGAACAAGAAACTTCCCAGGTATCTGTCCAGATCCTGGGATCCTCAGGCGGAAGCAGTGGATGCGTTGTCAATTCCTTGAAATTATCATCCTGTTTATATCTTTCCGCCTCTAGTTCTTCTTCCAGAAGTAATCTCCAAAATTCTAATGGAGTGCTCATTTGTACTGCTGGTGGCTCCAGCATGGCCTCACAGGTTTTGGTTTGCGGATCTCGTTCGGTTGGCCAGTTGCCAACCTTGGACACTTCCGTTAAGGCCAGACCTTCTATCTCAAGGCCCTTTTTTCCATCAGGATCTCAAATCATTAAATTTGAAGGTATGGAGATTGAACGCTTAATTCTTAGTCATAGAGGTTTCTCTGACTCAGTGATTAATACTATGTTACAGGCTCGAAAATCTGTCTCTAGAAAGATTTATTATCGAGTTTGGAAGATTTACATCTCTTGGTGTTCTCATAAATTCTCCTGGCATTCTTTCAGAATTCCTAGAATTTTACAATTTCTTCAGGATGGTTTGGATAAAGGTTTGTCTGCAAGTTCTTTGAAAGGACAAATATCTGCTCTTTCTGTTCTTTTTCACAGAAAGATTGCTAATCTTCCTGATATTCATTGTTTTGTACAGGCTTTGGTCCGTATCAAACCTGTTATTAAGCCAATCTCTCCTCCTTGGAGTCTTAATTTGGTTTTGACAGCTTTACAGGCTCCTCCGTTTGAGCCTATGCATTCTCTGGACATTAAATTACTTTCTTGGAAAGTACTGTTCCTTTTGGCTATCTCTTCTGCTAGAAGAGTTTCTGAGTTATCTGCTCTTTCTTGTGAATCTCCTTTTCTGATTTTTCATCAGGATAAGGCGGTGTTGTGGACCTCATTTAAATTTTTACCTAAGGTTGTAAATTCTAACAACATTAGTAGATAAATTGTTGTCCCTTCATTATGTCCTAATCCTAAGAATTCTAAGGAAAGATCGTTACATTCTTTGGATGTAATTAAAGCTTTGAAATATTATGTTGAAGCTACTAAAGATTTTAGAAAGACTTCTAGTCTATTTGTTGTTTTTTCTGGTCCCAGGAAAGGTCAGAAAACGTCTGCCATTTCTTTGGCGTCTTGGTTAAAGTCTTTGATTCATCATGCTTATGTGGAGTCGGGTAAGTCCCCGCCTCAAAGAATTACGGCTCATTCTACTAGGTCAGTTTCTACTTCCTGGGCTTTTAGGAATGAAGCTTCTGTTGATCAGATTTGCAAAGCAGCGACTTGGTCTTCTTTGCATACTTTTACTAAATTCTACCATTTTTGATGTGTTTTCTTCTTCTGAAGCAGTTTTTGGTAGAAAAGTACTTCAGGCAGCTGTTTGTTTGATTCATCTGCTTATAATTTCAGTTTTTTTCATTATAAAGATTAAAACTTTTGATTTGGGTTGTGGATTATTTTTTCAGCGGAATTGGCTGTCTTTATTTTATCCCTCCCTCTCTAGTGACTCTTGCGTGGAAGTTCCACATCTTGGGTATCTGCTATCCCATACATCACTAGCTCATGGACTCTTGCTAATTACATGAAAGAAAACATAATTTATGTAAGAATTTACCTGATAAATTCATTTATTTCATATTAGCAAGAGTCCATGAGGCCCACCCTTTTTGTGGTGGTGGTTAATTTTTTTTGTATAAAGCACAATTATTCCAATTCCTTATTTTTTTTTATGCTTTCGCTCTTTTATCACCCCACTTCTTGGCTATTCGTTAAACTGAATTGTGGGTGTGGTGAGGGGTGTATTTATAGGCATTTTAAGGTTTGGGAAACTTTGCCCCTCCTGGTAGGAATGTATATCCCATACGTCACTAGTTCATGGACTCTTGCTAATATGAAAGAAATGAATTTATCAGGTAAGTTCTTACATAAATTATGTTTTTTACCTTATCTTTCTAAGAGGCCACTCTTGGACCTCATACCATGTATAATAAAATGACAAAAACAGAAGGTTACCTTAACTAGAGGAGACCACTTTTGGGTCTCATTGTCTGGACCTCAGGTTTTATTTTGCTGTATATTTGTTACGAAGGGGGAAAAGAACTTTCTTTCTGATATTAGTCTACCGGAGGATTCTAGCGCATGGGGACATATCTTGAGTCATACTATGAATAACAGTCCGCCACAAAAATTAGAAGGTGCTATAAATGTGTACATATGTCTGGGAAGAGACAAGGCTAGGCTCATGTAGATATCTATTGAGTAGCTATATAGATCCAGATGGTAGACAGTGGTTCATATATAATATGTACATTGTATAGTGTGAGCTATAGTTTTTCAGGGGGTGTACTTAGATGGTATAGTGATACAGTATATAACCTTGACTAGCTATTCTATTATTAAAGCAGATTGGAACCTCCAAGTTAGTATTATTAGTAGGCCAGCCATGTCAATCATGGGCAAGATACATTCTTATAAATCACTGATGCTGAGATCACGCCATCCTGGCTGCCAACAGCGAGACCCCAATACACCACCACAACGAGGAATAACATTTAAGAACAGCTGGAAACATAAAAATAGGGCATTATTGAGGTAAAATTACTACTTCTGAATAATTGAAACTATACATGGATATCGTATGAATATATGGGAGTTAAAGGGACAGTCTACACCCGAATTTTTGTTTAAAAAGATAAATAATCCCTTTATTACCCATTACCCAGTTCTGAATAACCAACATTGTTATATTAATATGTTTTACCGCTGTGATTACCTAGTATCTAAGCCTCTGCAGACTTCCCCCTTATTTCAGTGCTTTTGACAGACATGCAGTTTAGCCAATCTGTTCAGACTCCTAAATAACTCCACAGGAGTGAGCACAGTTTTATCTATATATCACACATGAACTAGTACTGTCTAACTGTGAAAAACTTTCAAAATGCTCTGAGCTAAGGGGCGGTTTTCAACGGTTTAGAAATCAGTTTGAGCTTACCTAGGTTTAGTGTTTCAATAATAGCACCAAGGGAAAAAAGCAAATTTGATGATAAAAGTAAATTGGAAAGTTGTTTAAAATTGCATGCCCTTTCTTAATCATGAAAGTTTAATTTTGACTAGACTGTCCCTTTAAGAACTCGGCTCTTAAAGTAAACAAATAACTAGTATAAATGTAAAGAAAAAACAGAGTTACACAAATAAATGAAATCTATAGATCGCTACTTTAGCTGCTATAACAAACCATTACCTAAAAGCAGTGTGACTATGGTTAGGCATTATCAGGTTTATGCATAGTCAGACAAAAATACTGCTATTTAACTTATGGTTTGCATATTTAACTTACGTTGTCAGCTGGTTATTAGTTGTAAGTAGGTCTAGCTAAGTTCCTAGACATGGTAAAAAGTCAATGTGGCTTTAAATGTTCGAATAGGTATTCACTGCTCACCTCCATTATTATTTATTTATAAAGTGCCAACATATTCCACAGCGCTGCCCATGGGTACAATGATAAAAGTACAACGGAGAAACAATATAATACAATTTGTGTGTTTGCAGCTAACCAACACCGGTCCTCAGCACAACAATATGGGATTTGGGAAATATGGAACCGCAATAGCGGTTTGGGCATACTTGTCTGCATATCTGGATGTGTCTCCTTGTAAAAAGCAACCGTGGACTAAAGTCTCTTAGCAGGCTGTAGCCAAAACGGCATGGGACCGCAGCTAGGTTGTTTACTGCGTTGGGCATTTGCCCTTCTCCCTTTGATGTCGGTTTAGCGATCTATAGGATCAGAGTGGCTGTCAATGAGGTGTTGTGCTTGACCTCTTGTTTCTTCTGAGCAGGTCAACTCGTTACCATCATGGGGGCTGAACGTAATACGGTAAGAGGTTGGTGTGGTAAAGTTTATCACGTCCATCTTTTCAAGATACTCCGTACCAACCAGTGCTAGAGCTCTCTCCCAATGGCACCCATCTGTTGGAGGTATCTCAGTCTGCCTTTTTACTGAAAGGTTCCTTTGCTTGATAGACTCCAGGCTAGCTGTTACCGCATTTACTGTGTCCACGCTGTTCTGCTAAATTGCGTCACCGCCATTTCCCCAGGCTGCAGCTACTTCACTCCTGAGCCGTGCAAAGTGTTCATCCAAGATATTAGTGATCTGTTCAAGTAAGATAGCTTCCTTGGGCGCCATCCGGTATGCTTGGCAAATGAATCCCCGCTGAAGATGATCAGGATCAGTACTCTCTAGGTACCACTTAACGACAGGCCCGAAGGCGCTCTGCCGGGGGGGTTGGTTAAGAGGCCTTAACCTCAGAAAGTCTCTGGTTAATTGTAGCCTGCCTCGATCTTAATAATGGTTAGTGCTGGTTGATGGGCTTCTTCAGCTGAGTCTCTTATGATGTGTATGGCTAAGTGATGGTGGGTGTGAAAGTTGATTTTAGGTAGATTAGTTAAGAAGCCTTTAGCAGCTAGCAATTAAGCGACCTGTCATGGCCGCCACCCAGAAGTTCCCACAGAAGTTCAGATTTATACTATAGAATAACTATATCCAGCAATAAAGCTTCAAATTTGTTCTTGGTCAATCTTAACTCTATAAACAAAATCAATATATAAAAAATATATTTTTGTGCTGATGCTGCTGTTGGCTTGTAGTCACACTAGCTACTACTTTTAACGTTAACTTTAAGATGCTGTTTTCAGCTGCTCCTCTACTTCCCTGAAGATGTTCCCCATAGGAAATAAGGGGTTAACACATTTCTGTTTCCAAATAATGTTGTCAAACTTTGACCAACCAGGCCTCTGGTTGGATGTTAAAACTAATTTAAGCCAGACAGTTTTTTTTTTTTTTTAAAGTCCCATTTCATTTCAGTACTCTACAGCCTGTACCATGGAACATTTTCTGATGTTGGCTATGCTGATCCTGCCTCCAGAAGTGGGGAAAAAAAAGATGCCCATTACCTGCAGTTGAACAACATCAGGACAGAGTCAGGATGAGAGTTTCCAGCATTTACAAACAGATTTTACCAACTTTTACCATTTTATTAAAGTACAAAGGGAATTCATAACACATTTTTGAAGAGAAATGATTACAATTAAGGTGTTGTTATTCCTTTTGCAGTATAGCACACTACTGGACAGGATTTAACACTTCTCAGGCTAAAGACACAAGACTTAATCAGAAATAAGAACCAGAGACAATTGTAACCCCAGACACTCCCACATAAAAGGATATGATGAACTTATTTGCAACACTATGAAAAGTGTGAAATAAAACCATATTCCCTCAAAAAAACATTATAAAGAAAGGGAAAAAATATATGCCCTAAAAAGGGCTTTAGATGTTTCCTACATATATTTTTGCCCCACAAAAAGGACATAATCATTTAATTTAAGTGATTGTAAATTTTAATGAATTACTGCCCAGTATCTAAAAATAAACATAAACATGGGCACTTTTATTTCATAAAAATTTTGAGACACTTCATTTTTAAAATTGAGTGATGGTAAACATACCACCGTTCCTCCACCCGCATCTCCTTTTTTTAGCAGATCTATTACAAATCCAGCTTCCTCCAATCATTACGTGCCCCATCTGTCGTCCAGCAACGATTGGAGGAAGCCAGATTCGTCATCAATCTCCTAAAGAAAGTAGGAGATGCGAGCAGAGGAAAGGAGTTATGTTAAAAATGAAGCGTCTTTCAAAATTTTAATGAATGTTTTTAAATGTATTTTTATTTAGATACTGGGCAGTATGTCATTACAATTTACAATCACTAATTCAATGCTTATGCCCTTTTTGTGGGGCAAAAATATATTTAGGAAACATCTATAGTACTTTTTTAAGGCATATAAGTTTTCCCTTTCTTTGTAATGTTATTAAAAAAAAAAAACGTAATTCTATGCAGCATGTTTTTAAGATTATTGTTAGACACTGGGCAGTAATTCATTAAAATTTACAATCACTTTAGGAAGCAGAACTTTTGTAATTTTCAATACCGTTGCATTTGGTGCACCTAGCTAATAAATAAACAACTTGGAAAATGTAACTACATTATTGCTGCACTAAAAAAGGGGCATAATGTATCGACCTGTCAAATTAATATGATGAACTAATATGGAATATGACACTGTTAAATAGAATTTTAAATCTACACATTGACGCTTGCCACTTTTTTGGTGCATTTATATAAGAGTATAAATTTAATAATAAAGATGCTGCTAACAAGTCACACATTTTATCATCTTTTCAAACCAGGCCTTTATCCTGATTTTTTGACACAACGATAAGCAGTGTTTGTTTATATAAATATTTGTGCTCTTGTAAATTTTCATAAGGACGACGTGTTGCACATTACCTGCCCTTTTTTTGGCACACTAATACACACCATTGATAAATTTACTTGGTATTCAAGATATATAACAATTTGGGGGAACTTCCGGGCGGCGGCCATTTATGGACGCGAAACTGTGAGCTGCTCACACCTTCCTGCTGTATTTACAGAATATCTCACGATATAGCCATCATCTGGGCTTCAAATTGGCAAATTCATGACTTTCAAAGGTCCGTCTTTCATTTGAAGTCCTCTTCAGGATCGTTCAGTGCTTTCGTTTTCAGGAACTATTTCGAGGCTGAGGCCTATTCAAACCCCCCCCTTTCTGGTTACCCCTTGAAACTCATAGACCAGGTGCTAACTAGAGGGTCAAGTGAGTTTAATAGAAGAGATTCAATATTCAAGTGGTCACTGGTATTTCGTATCAACCATATAATTAGAGGGTTAGGTATTGTATCATCATCATTACAGTATTCTAATCTTTGTTTTCAATGCTGCAACAGATTCTGCAGTTGCAGTAAAGACAAGGCAGACTGGGACAGACAGATTACAGGGCTGATCTCTACAGAGCGCTTATTATCAGATATTTTCTGCTCCATTTAAAGTGAATGTAAACTCACCGTCACCTCTCATCCTCATGTTGTGAATCTCGCAAAATAAAGGCTAGTTTAATTCATCATTTTTTTTATAAATGCATAATAAATACGAGTATAAAGGTATTTATCAATATTTTTCTTACTTTGCTCCTCCGCCCGCCATCTTGTCCCGCATTTCTCAGGTGATTGACCGTTCCTTAAACAAATAATCGATTGCACCCCGTGGCGTCCAGCCCCTTTTTTTCTGCGTCACGCGATGTAATTGTGCAGATTTGTGATTGACAAGCAATGAGATCGCGATAAAAATTTTGCCACGCATGCGCAATGTAATTTTCTTTGCGGATAACGATTCTCAATGGATCAGGGAACGCATGCGCATATTAGACATCGATTTAAACGCATGCGCAAATGGATTTCTCGTCGTGAAGGGGGTTTCAGGACTACGTAATAGAGCAGGCGAGACAGCTCTATACGCAATGTTGTCTGAATACAGGAAGTCCAGGATGGGAGGAGTTATCCTTCAAAACGGAGATAAGTTCTTATATAAATTATAATATGATAAAAATAATTTTTATGAATAAAAACATTGCGGTTTCAATGAGAAGTTTATTGAGAATTGGTAGTGTAGATTAAAAAGCTTAAAATGTACATTCACTTTAATGTGATGCTTTTACTGTGTTTAGTTTATTTTTGGTCGAGAGGGTGATACAGTATCTTATCTCTGAACAATCAATTTTATCTATCTGTAGTTAGAACCTAGAGAATTAAACATTCACAATTTTTCCATCAATTCTATATCTACAAGGTCATGTTACCTCTTGTTTGAGATGAGTATCTCTTTAATAGCAGTTTCATGTATGTATGGTTTAAATTATTGCTGAGGAAGATGGAGTCTAAACCTGGTGTATAATGAGTTAAAATACTGCAGTTATTAGATCACCCATGCATAATCTACAGTCTACTTGAACGTTTTTATTGTTTTAAAAAGATAGCTAATCACTTTATTACTAATTCCTCAGCTTTGCATAACCAACACATATATTAATACAAATTTTACCTCTGTGATTACCTTATATCTAAGCCTCTGAAGACTGCCCCCTTATCTCAGTTCTTTTGACAGACTAGCATTTAGACTCCACAAGAGTGAGCACAATGTTCTCTTTATGACACACATAAACTAGCACTGTGTAACTGTGAAAAATTGTCAAAATGCACTGAGATAAGAGGCGTCCTTCAACAGTTTAGAAATCAGTTTGAGCCTCCTAGGATTATCTTTCAAAAAAGGAATACCAAGAGAACAAAGCAAATTATAAAAGTAAATTGGAAAGTTGTTTATAATTGCATGCTCTATTTGAATCATGAAAGTTTAATGTTGACTTGACTATCCCTTTTAACTCCTGTGCCATGGAACCTTAACAGACTAAATTTATATGATTTCCATGCTTGAGTGCAGTTGAGACTGTTAAAATAGTTTAGCTGCTGAACAGCTTAAGAACTCTTGAAATCTGCCCTGTTAGGGTTCTTTTAAAGGGATGGAAGAGAAATCCTTTTCTAGACGGTCAAATGACCCCTCTCCGATGGATACATGGGTTTATTTTAGCTTATAGAGAAGGTCAGCCCCTCTCATGCATTTATTACACTAAACATATATCTAACACATTAGAAATCTACCATTTTTAGACTGACCACATTACCCAAAGGGCCGAGTGAGCTTTAAGGTACTATCTCTGTCTAGCATGTGCTGGGTTATTTTTGTATACATTATGCAGGGGAACAATGGAGAAATTCTTGAATTGCCTTAATGCATTCATCACTACCAGTTCTGATAGGATGCCAAAACTTTACTAAAATATTGTTATATATTGTTAAGAATGATCCCTACGGATTTTAGCTTTAAAAGGGGTCTGCACAATATATGTATTTTTTAAAATAAGATCTTCTTTATTTGATGGCTTACATTTCTGATTTGTTGGATTGATTTGGCCTCTACATCTATGCTCACATACTTTTTCTTCCGTGTTCTAGTTTTACTGAGACAAAGGTAATAAATAGCTCATCACCATATTTGTTAAATGTTTGTGATTAACAGCAAGAGGAGATTCACAAGAGTTGCAACACCCAATTCTAATTCAGCTTGGCTTCACACTCACAGTGATACAGCTATATATTATTATGTCTCTTCTGTTGCAGGTTGTGAGAATACATAAGGTCCATGGTGCTGGTGGTGCTCAGTATGACAATGCAGGGTTCACCCACTGACATCTGTAAGGGGGGGCTAAAATGAAAGAACAGCTTTAAAGAGTGTGGCAGCACAGGAGGGGAAAAATTAAATGGTAATAACCACATCATTGTAGTTGTTTATAGTAGTTTAATGCCCCATTACCAAGGTTCACATGCTCTCACAGCATATCGCACAAGATTAAGCTGAGCTCTATATAACACAGCATCCCCAGGAACACCAGATCAGGAGCATAGGGAATCACTGTTCTGCAGGTGGCTTAAATCCACTGCTGCTATGTTTTGTAGTTACGATATTTAAATACTAACATTATGATGGGATAGAGTGCCAGAGAGGTAGTTGTTCTGATGTCTGTGTCTGTCCTAATATATTCTGTAATTATGTGAGAATTACCATATATGTCACAATTATTTATTTATTTTTGTGTCTGTGCCCCAGTCACACTTCTTAGCAGAAGACAAAACAAAACCACACACTTTCTATAAGCAGTTTATTTATGTATCTCTTATTGCACAAATTGAAAAGCAAGGTGGGTAGGGTTGAAAAAGTGTGTAAGGAACTCCATCGATCACATGGGAATGAAGCATACAATTTTGACACAAGTTTGCATTAGAGATATGTTTCCATATATAATGTGCACTTTCATGAAAGAGCATATATTGTGTGTATGCGTGTTTGTGTGTGCGCATCTGGGGTCAATTACATTGTCTTCATTTTTCCCTTATTAAAAAAAAACAAACTAGTATAACCATTTAAAAATAAAAACCTTATGTAACTATCATTGCTAGGGAGAGCACTTAAATTGTACTCATTTCCTTTTTTCTTCTTCTTCAATAAAATGCAAAGGTGAACCAGTACTTCTAAGCAGGAGTACTTATTTTTTGTTTTAGCTTTGTACCATTTTTATTTATTTCTGTAGCTTTATAATTTTATGATTAACAGATACATCAACATCATTATGCTATTAAGCTATTGGTCTCTTTTATGACCCCCCCCCCCAGGATTTCTTTTAAAGTATGACATTAATAATTATTATATTGATTCATCTTTCCAAAAAAGTGTTTGTAAAAAGCATATTGATGTATTTACTATTTTGCATTATAACTTCAAGCAATATATATCTAAATTGATAGAACATACTTTTTTTCCCCCTTACTCCTGATAATATTTTAGGTTCAAATCTCCTTAAAGACATACGGCTAGATTACGAGTTTTGCGTTATGAGCGGCGCGGTGCTAACTTGCAAGTTATTGTCACCGCTCACTTACCTACAGCACTGGTATTACAGGTTATCATAAACCCGGCATTAGCAGGCAAGAAGTGAGCATAGAGCAAAATTCAGCTCCATACCGCACTCCAATACCAGCGCTGCGGTGAGCTTGTTTTACGTGCTCGTGCACGATTTCCCCATAGACATCAATGGGGAGAGCCGGCTGAAAAAAAGCCTAACACCTGCAATAAAGCAACGTAAAGCTCCGTAACGCAGCCCCATTGATTCCTATGGGGAAAGAAAAGTTATGTTTACACCTAACACCCTAACATAAATTCTGAGTCTAAACACCCCTAATCTGCTGCCCCCGACATCGCTGACACCTACATTATACTTATTAACCCCTAATCTGCCGCCCCCAACATCGCCGACACCTACCTACACTTATTAACCCCTAATCTGCCACCCCCAATGTCGCCGCCACCTACATTACACTTATTAACCCCTAATCTGCTGCCCCCAATGTTGCCGCCACCTACCTACCTACACTTATTAACTCCTAATCTGCAGCCCCCAATGTCGCTGCCACCTAAATTACACTTATTAACCCCTAATCTGCTGCCCCAATGTCGCCGCCACCTACATTACATTTATTAACCCCTAATCTGCTGCCCCCAATGTCGCCGCCACCTACCTACACTTATCAACCCCTAATCTGCCGCCCCAATGTCGCCGCCACCTACATTACACTTATTGACCCCTAATCTGCTGCCCCAATGTCGCCGCCACCTACCTACACTTATTAACCCTTAATCTGCCGCCCCCAATGTCACCGCCACTATACTAAATTTATTAACCCCTAAACCTCACCCTAACTCTAACCCTAACACCCACTAACTTTAATGTAATTAAAATAAATCTAAATAAAACCTACTATTAATAACTAAATAATTCCTATTTAAAACTAAATACTTACCTTTAACCCCTTAAGGACCAGCGACGTACCCTGTATGTCGCTGGCCTTTTTTTGGGACTTGATTGTTTTAAAGCGCGGTTTTGCCACCAGCGTTGCGACTGCTCTATTCCACAAAGCCTTCTGGAGGGCATTAATAGCGTGTTCTTGCTAGACTTGTGCTATTATGTCCTGAAAAAACCCTTAACGACCAGTGACATACAGGGTACATTGTGGTCATTAAGGGGTTAAAATAAACCCTAAGCTAGCTACAATATAACTAATAGTTACATTGTATCTAGCTTAGGTTTTATTTTTATTTCACAGCTAAATTTAGTATAGTGGCATCGACGTTGGGGCGGCAGATTAGGGGTTAATAAATGTAGGTAGGTGGCGGTGATGTTAGGGACAGCAGATTAGGGGTTAATAATATTTAACTAGTGTTTGCGATGCGTGAGTACGGTGGTTTAGGGGTTAATATGTTTATTATAGTGGCGGCGATGTCCGGAGCAGCAGATTAGGGGTTAATCATTTTATTATAGTGCTTGCAATGCGGGAGGGCCTCGGTTTAGGGGTTAATAGGTAGTTTATGGGTGTTACTGTACCTTGTAACACTTTAGTTATGAGTTTTATGTTACGGCTTTGTAGCGTAAAACCCATAACTACTGACTTTCAGTTTACAGTATGGATCTTGACGGTATAGGCTGTACCGCTCACTTTTTGGCCTCCCAGGCAAACTCGTAATACCGGCGCTATGGAAGTCCCATTGAAAAAGGACTTTTGGAAAGCTGTGGTAGTTACGTTGCGTTACGGCCAAAAAAGTGTGCGGTGCAGCTAAACCTGCAAAACTCATAATACCAGCGCTAGTGAAAAAGAGCCTTAACGCTGCTTTTTCACTCATACCGCAAAACTCGTAATCTAGCCGAATGTTTTTAAAAGCCAAAATTTAAAATGCATATGTAGGTAGCATTAACTTAAAGGGACACTAAACCCCACATTTTTCTTTCATGATTCAGATAGAGAATACAATTTTAAACAACATTCCAATTTACTTCTATTATCTAATTTACTTCACTTTTAAGATATCCTTTGTTGAAGAAATAGCAATGCACATGGGTAAGCCAATCACACGAGGCATCTATGTGCAGCCACCAATCAGCATCTGCTGAGCCTATCTAGATATGCTTTTCAGCAATGAATATCAAGAAGCAAATTATAATAATAGAAGTAAATTAGAAAGTTGTTTAAAATTGCATGCTTTTTCTTAATCATGAAAGAAAAAAAATTGTGTTTCATGTACCTTTAAGGTGCCTGGTTGGTTTCAACTGTTCTTTTCCAATTCAATTCTCCTTAACCCCCATTGGAAGCAGTACATTCAATATGCATTGTTTGGTGTGTGTGTGTTTTAGTTTAGTTTAGTTTAGCTAACATAAAATGTCAAATATTTAAAATATCACTTAATACAGGGTCGGGCATAAAGATCTCACACATTTTGAAGAGGCACTGTGTGGGCTTTAGTGGTGGTAGATAAGTGGGATTGGTCTCATTCGATAGGTTAGGCTTTACCGTTTTCAGTACCCATCATGAGTTGGACCGGTGAACATCTGGGCTTTGTTGTTTAAGCATATTACGAGAAAAAACGTTCCGTGATAGCAACGCAGATAGCGTTCCGTACACACTTCGTGCTCAGTAGAAATGCATCTGTACCAGATCGGAACACGATTCGGGCAACTGGATCCACACTGAAAAGAAAATAACCTGGCAGACCTAGGACCGTTAGAATGCCAAGGCGTTCTGTTCATAAGCATGCCATGGCACTGGGGATATCAAGTCGGAGTTTAAGGAGGATTCTGCATGCTGATATAAAACTGCATCCTTACAAAATGATGTTGACTCAATAATTAAGCGAGAGAGATCACGCCAACCGCAGAGCCCTAAGTGAGGAAATTCTTGAACAGGTTCCCGCTGCAGCTGTTCTTATGAATAGTGATAAGGCTCACTTCCATATCAGTAGAGTTGTAAACAAGCAGAATTATTGCTACTGGGCTGAACATAATCCTCATGAACTCCACGAACGGCCGCTCCACTCTTCTTGTGTAACTGTTTGGTGTGCAGTTGTCAAATTTGGTGTGTTCGGGCAGTACTTTTTTAAGGAAGGTGGTGCAACAGTAACTGTGACCTCCGACCGGTACGTTGAAATGTTGGAGATCTTTCTGTGCCCCAAACTGGACAATGTGTATAAACAATATGTGTGGTTTCAACAGGACAGGCCACAGCTCACACAGCACGACGTTCACTCGGAGTGCTGAGGGAAATTTTCCCTTGGCATTTGATTTTTTTAAGGGAAGATGTGAAGTGGCCGGCACGGTCACCAGATTTAAGCCTATGTGACTTTTTTCTTTGGGGATACCTAAAGGAAAAGGTTTTCAAACATTGTCCTCGATCTCTTGAGGATTTGAAGGAAAGGATCAGACAGAAAATCAACACCATGCCACCTGAAATGACCCGGAGAGTGATGGAGAACTTTCGGGAACGTCTTCAACAACGTAAGGCCGCCATTTGTCTGATATGATTTTTAAAATCCATTAAAAACACAACTGATTTTTATGTACTTTTCAGAAATATATACCTTTTTTTTCTTAGATAGCTTCGTTAATTTTTTATACCCCTTCAAAATGTAGGAGATCTTTATGCCCCACCCTGATATAATGTAGTAACCATTGGGAATAATACCTAAGGGCATTACTAAATACAATGTAGTTGACCTCTGTGTATATGGCTCTTTATATACCCATCTGCTTCTTTTCCCTGAATTTATCTCTGTACATTAAATAATATGTTAAGAACATAATCTGCAGCTGGCTGAGCATCATTTTCACCCTGAAAGCTGTGATATATATTGTTATTGCATGTGTAACCCACAAACCCCTTACCCTGATAATGCACTTATACTGGAAGGGCAGTAATTGTTATTTTCAAGCTCTGAGTTTTAGTCTAACCCATTCTTATGAGTGAATCTACTGTTACATTACTAACCATACAGTGGCACTAGAGGGATATGGACCCTGATCTCTTTGTCAATATAGAGTTCTCTTTATAATAGCAATGCTTGTAGCACCTTCACTTGATCATGTACTAACATTTATATTAAAAATTAGACTAAATACCTCCTTGTTTTTTTGTGTAATTACACACATCCTTAAGGAGGCCAAACAGAAAACTCATTAATCTGTAAAAGCTGAACATCTAATAGCTGGTTTAGGTTTTTAAAACCTAGATTACAAATTTAGCTTTTTTGTTTTAAGGGATTGCCTCAAACATTTGGGTATAAATTGCAATACTGGAAGTATTTCTTTTACGGCTTTTTATAATGTCTTGACTAAGCAACCACAGAGTGCATCAGTAATTGACCTGTAATTGTCTGAACTAACTGTCCCTAATTTTCCACCCAACATTAAATAATTAGAACAATATTCATATATTTCCTCAATAATCGGCCTTATCCTTCTGAGATAAATGTAATTGATACTTTAATTCTGCCAAAATAAATATATTAAAATTTATCTCAAGCAATTTAATTTTAATTGATCGTTAACATCATGTACCAGTTGATCATTTAATTTGCGATAATTCTTCACTTAATTGATTCCTAGATGCTCTATTAATTTTTCTCCAATAATTGATTCTATTATGGTTATTTCTCAATCCTATGTATATAAACCATCATCCCAAGTGGAATAACCAGAGCCTTAAATGTGCCAATTAAAGTGAAGGGATGCAATGTGATATTGTTATAATCTCATTTTGTGACCACAGATACCCTAAATACATATCCCCCAAGTGTATTCATATGTTTCTAGCTCATAAGTGTTGAGTTTTCTTAAGAATTTATCTGAACCACTATACTTGTGAGAGATGGAGAGCACCCGCTGCTCCCAATCACACAAGTCAGCATTGAACACATTGTCCCTTCTGTTTAGCAGTACAGTAGGTTTCACCATTTTAAAGTAGTCTCTGTGATTGACAGTTCCAGAGTAAGATTGGGGACCTAGAGTGATCTCTTTGGTGGCTTTAACCCTCTGATTGTTTAGCCCAGAAGGCTTGTTTACTTCTCACTCTTCTTTGTTTCTTGAGTGGACTCATTTACATCCTGTTCTGTACTAGAAGACTTCTCTATTTTCTCTGTCTTTGACTTCACAACCTGTGTACTACTAATAATTTCCTTCTTGGTTCCCTTTGTTTCTTTAGATTTTTGTTCTACTTTTAGACTGTCCTCCTTTACTTTCTCATCCTTGGGTGTTTTTTCTTTTTTTGGTACTTCTGTTTTCTGTTTAGGTGGCTCTTTCTCTTTTTCTTCTGCTTTGGATACCTTTTTCTCCTCTTCCTTTGTAGGTTTCACATCCACTTTATCAGCTGGGTCTTTCTTTTCTTCTTTGGCTGCCTCCTTTTTTTCTTCTTTTACTAGGGTTTTTTGTTTCTCTTCTGTTTTTGGACTCTCTTCCTTCTTAGCTGCTTTTGACTTTTCATCTTTTTTCTCCATAGCCTCTTTCTCTTTCACAGTTTCTTTCGTTTCATCCTTTTTTACAGTATCTGCTTTTTCTTGTTTCTTATCAGTCTCTTTATTTATTACATCTCCCTTTTCCTCTTTTTTTGTAGACTCTTTTTCTTCTTTTTTTATGGTTTTCTGGTCTTCTTTTGCAGATACTGTTTTTTCTTCTGCCTTGGACGGCTCTTTCTTTTCCTCTTTGGGTGCCTGTTCTTTTTTAGGAATTTCAACCTTCTTGGCTGGTGGTTTCTTGTCTTCTTTTTTAACAGTCTCACCTTTTTCAGTTTCCTTAGCTTGCTCATTTTCATCTTTCTTAGAAGGCTCTTTCTTCTCCTCTTTCTTAGCTGCAGCTTCTTTCTCTTCTTTCTTAACTGGCTTCTCTTCTTTCATAGCAGGCTTTTCTTCTTTCTTAGTAGGTTCTTTCTCCTCTTTCCTAGGGGCTTCTTTCTCTTCTTTCCTAGGGGCTTCTTTCTCTTCTTTCCTAGGGGCATCCTCATCTTTCTTTGCTGGCTCTTTAGTCTCATCTTTCTTTACCTTGTCTTTCTCTACTTTTTTATATGGCTCTTTTTCCTCTTTTTTGACTTGCTCCTTTTCCTCTTTCTTGGCTGACTCCTTCTCTGCCTTAGCTGACTCTTTCTCCTCAGTCTTGGCTGGTTCCTTCTTCTCTTGTGATTTAGTTGACTCCTTTTTCTCAGGTGCCTCTTCTTTAGAGGGCTCTTTTTTTTCTTCCTTCTTGGCAGGCTTCTTTTCATCTTTTGTGACTGGCTCATTTTCTTCCTTAGACTCCTTCTTCTCCACTTTCTTAGCTGGTTCCTTTTCATCCTTTTTGTTTGATTCTTCCTCATTAACTGGTTCTTTCTTAGCGGGATCTTTCTTTTCCTCTTTCTTTGCTGACTCTATTTTGTCTTCTTTCTTTGCAGCCTTATCTTCCTTCTTAATGGATTCTTCTTTTTCCTCTTTCTTTACTGGCTGTGGCTTCTCTTCTTTTTTGACTGGCTCCTTCTTTTCATCTTTTTTAGCTGGCTCCTCCTTTTTATCTGTTTTTGTTGGTTTGCTCTTCTCATCTTCCTTTGTTGATTCCTTTTCATTGTTTTGCATCTTGTCTTCCACCTTTGGCTCAGGATCCTTTTTGCCGGTATCTCCTTTTTTGTTAGCTTCCTTAGATGCCTCCTTGTCTTCTGTCTCCTTTTTTTCTCTGTCTTCCTTGCTTATAGTCTCTTCTTCATCTGTAGCCTCTTCCGACTCTGTCTCAGTTTGAAGCTCAGGAGGTTCTTGTGGTGTTTTCTTGCCTTCATCTACCTGTTCATCTTCAGGAGAGCCGACAATTTCTTCTTCTTCTGTCACTTCCTCTGTCACTTCTTCTGTAACATGGGTTTCTTCTGTCTGTTTTTCCACAATCACAGTTTCTTTATCTGACTTTTCAACAATCTTTATCTTTTCTTCCTTTTTCACTTTTATATGCTTTGGTGTACTTGGGATCTTTGGAGACCTTTCTTCAAATGGGAAAAAGTCAAAACCAGACCCAATTCGACATTCCTCACCTTCCAGTAACTTTCTGAAGATAAAGGAAAAGATAAAGTAAAATTGGTAAAATCTTCATTGAAGCCTGTAATACTACTACTTATTGATAAGAATGGCTTACGTAAAATGCATGATTTACACAGGATAAAGGCAGTATTAATGAAACACATATAACTAATGCAGATTTAATGGTAATACTCTTTTTCTTGCACAATGAGCTGAAGTTCTCAGAAGGGAAGGTATAGTAAGCCCTGCCTTTTGGATGGAAAGAAATGTAATTTCTCACCTATAGGCTGCAATCTCAATATCCAGGGCCATTTTTACATTCAGTAGGTCCTGATATTCTCGAATCTGGGCAGCCATTTCCCACTTAGTGTTTCTGAGCTCATTTTCCAGTTGCTGCAGGGTCTCCTGAGATACACAAAGAAAGTACATGTTCTGACTAAGACAGTCAAACAATATGTATAATTGAATGGGCATGGACAAGTGAATCAGCGCAACAATGTCACAAAATAATTAACATTTTAATATTTCATTGTGACATGAACGTGACACAAGCTCAAACACTGCTATAATAACTTGACCATCAAATGTTACTAAAATCTACATAATAACTTACCATGGAGCCTTCAACACAATAAAAGAACTGGCCATGACCACACATTGTATAAACTAGGTTTGTAAATTTAGAAAAGTGCTGGGAATAAGAAATAAGTATGACTGTAGCCGTTATAGGAAAAAAATAGATTTGCCACTACAAATCAAAAAGGAACAAATGCATGAACAAGAAATGCACTGTTAATCATGTTATTTTGTACTAATGTTAATAAAACACCACAAAACGACTACTACAGTGTTTTACATAGCTGATAAAATTAGTCAAACACAATTCTGCGTGGGACTACTAGTTTAACACCTTGAATATTTATTATTTCTCTCAAACATTTAAGATTTAAAGAGAAGAAAACATAAGGAGAGCACAAAATAGTCAAAAAATGAAAAATGTTATAAAAATCATCAACATAAAAGTCTAAAATATAAAAGAATCTTTTTGGCTCAATGCTATATATATTGTCCAATAATTATACAATAGCGGTGCTTGTTAAGAAGTACATCCGTTGCTCCTCGTTCCTAAAACAACAGCTAAAGGTACCTTGGAACTTCCCGGGTTAACAGACAGGTTACTGTTGCTGATAATTACAGAACTACATTGGAGCAAAGAAGACCAAATCGTCTCTGTTCGTTCAATGAATCCGTATCAAGGGGGGGCCTTCAGGTTCTTCAGAAGTTTGCTACCTTGATACCAGGAGTAATGGATGTACTTTTAAACTAGCGCCACTATTGTATAATTATTGGACAATATATATAGCATTGAACCAACAGAAATACTTTTATACATTAGACTTTTATGGTAACGATTTTTATACCATTTTTTTGTTTTTATTTTCGACTATGTTGTGATTTCCTTATCATGTTTTCTGCTCTGTAAACCTTAATTGTTTGGGAGAAATAATAAATATTCAAGGTGTGAAACTAGAAGCCACTCAAAGAATTGTGTTTGACTCGTTTTAACACCTACATAAAACACTGGAGTAGTTGTTTTGTGGTGTTATATTAATATCAGTACACAATAACAGGGTTAACAGTGCACTTGAAGATCTTCTTGTTCATGCATTTGTATAAACAAGGCATGGGTAAAAATGAGGAATTTGGCATTCATTTGATAAATGAATCAGAATATGGCAGCAGGTTGCAGCATTTGGTTAGTTTCGGCACCGGATACATTTGTTTGAAAGTGCAACACATGAAGCTATGTGCAAATCCAGATATTTGTGTGTTGCACTTTCAAACTAATATATCCAGGGCTTAAACTAACAAAATTCTGAATACAAAATGTTTGCCCAATGCCTATTATAACCTGTAACCATAACCTTCTTAATCATACAAAAAGATTTACCACCCTCCACCAATTTTTTGCTTCATTCGTTAGATATCCTTTGTTGAGGAAATAGCATAGCAATAAACATGGGCGAACAATCACACGAGGCATCTATGTGCAGCCAACAATTAGTAGCTAATGAGCCTATTTAGATATCATTTTCATTAAAGGATATCAAGAGGATGAAGCAAATAAGATATTAAAAGTAAATTGGAAAGTTGTTTAAAATTGCATTTTCTTTCTAAATCAAGAAACAAAAAATGTGGGTTTCATGTCCTTTTAATTGATTCAAAACCTTCATTCTGAAAAGGCTTCTGGGCCTGAAGCCTATACAAATTTTTACTATAAAGAATTTAAAGGGATACTAAAACCCAAATTTTTTTCTTTCATGATTCAGATAGAGCATGCAATTTTAAGCAACTTTCTAATTTATTCCTATTATTAATTTTTCTTAATTCTAAATGTAGTCACCAATCAGCAAGCACTACACAGGGTGCTGAACCAAAAATGGGCCGTCTCCAAGTTGCTTAAAATTGCATGCTCTATCTGAATAATGAAAGAAAAAAAAATTTGGGTTTAATATCCTTTTAATCAAAGGGATTTTAAAATGCATTACAGTTTTTTTATTGAATGTCCTGTATAATCATGAAAGAAAAAAAATTGGGTTTAGTGTCCCTTTAAGGAATTTTTATCCATATGTAAATATACATTAATCCAATTTGTATGTTCTTTTTGTATTTAGGACAGCTTTATTATATACATATAAGCACTAAGTAATAGTTTTAGGTTCTCATATTAATGTATGGGATACATTTATATTCCTGCTACCCCCCCCCCCCCCTGCTTGGTGGGTGTAGCAATGTAACATCCTTAAGTTTAATACTTTGTAAGCTAGAAATGTAGCTAGTATTGACGATTTTATTATTTTCTAGAAGCACAAAATAATTCTGTATTCACAGCTAATTTATATTATATTTATCTTCTGATCTCATGTTTTTAAGTGACCTGTACATGATATAGTTGAAAGTTAACCTCTATCTCTTTGCTATTGCTCTGAAAGTGTAACAAAATAGTCCCACAACTCATTCTACTTTCTTAGGTTATTTTGTATTGTATTGGATAGGATAGAGATGACCATTAGTGGATTGAACTGCAGATTAGTGAATATACAGATTTTCTCCACTAGGTGGTAGTAAAGATCCATATACTGATCCATAAGTGACAAATAGCTGTATGTGAGAATATAATAGCTCTTTTTGTTATGTATAAAAAGGTGGCAGATATTTTATTTAGTTTAGTAAGTGCTCTAGATTTCCTAGACGTCTATAATTATGATGCTGAAAAATAAATGCTAAGTTTCAAGTGAGGTTTTTATGAGTTATATACTTTCAATTCCTCCACCATTTAGAGTAATGTCACTGTAGCTAGGTCAAACGTGACCCTTAATTATAAGGAAGAAATAGTTTCTTTATCTGGGAAGACAAAGTATAATAAAGAGGTGAATTATTATTTGTTTCTACCCTGCGTGTGCAGATTATTACACTATGAGAAGTTCTATATTATGTTTTAGTCCCTTCTCCATTTTAAGTTGTAGCATGGTAGATGGGTCCAAAAGTGGCCCTTAATTATAGGGAGGTAATAGTTTATTTAACTGGAAAGACAAAAACTAAAAAAAAAGAGGCAAAATAATTTAAAGGGACATTCCAACCAAATATAGAATTTGCATGCATGCATTTCAGTTTTATATAGACGCATTTTTGTAATTTACATGCATTAGCAAAAATTATTCTAATAAAAGCTGTAGCTGATTCAAAAGAGTATTTAAAGGGCCAGTAAACCTAGGAAATAATGTTATCTAATTCTGCACATAGTGCAGAATTATATAACATTAGCTTAGCTCCAGATTTAAAAAGTGAATAGTTAAAAAGATATCACGCTAAGAAAACAGAACACCGCTCTTGGCTCTACTGAGTGGGTCTGTTTTTTTCTGCTAAGTGCATCTGGGCACGCTGTCTAATCACAGTCGACCTGATCGCGCTATTAAAATCAATGTAGCTCGCTCCAACTACCAGACCAGAGCGGGAGCGAGCTACATTGATTTTAATAGCGCGATCAGGCGCGCTATGAACAGACAGCGTGCCCGTGCGCTTAGCAGAACAAAACAGACCCGCTCAGTAGAGCCAAGAGCGGTGTTCTGTTTTCTTTGTGTGATATCTTTTTAACTATTCACTTTTTAAATCTGGAGCTAAGCTAATGTTATATAATTCTGCACTATGTGCAGAATTAGATAACATTATTTCCTAGGTTTACTGACCCTTTAAGTATGCACCGTGCACCAGCATTTTAAACACAGCAGTTGCTCAGAGAGCCTAAGGTGCTTGTACCATCTGGTAATGACTCAATATGTTAATTGCTGACATTATACAAGCCCCACTGGCAATTTGAGCAGCTGCTGTATTTAAAATGCTGGTGCACTGAGAATACCTAGAATGCTTCACATGCACGTGCAGAAAAAAATGTTAACACTAAAACCGTGATAACGTTTACTAGAAGCATATTTGCCAATACATCTATATTGAATATATGTTTCTATTCAAAGATGTAATTTATCTGTGTTCATTTAAATTTTGACTGGAATGTCCCTTTAAGTTTCTGTTTTCTATGTGCAGACTATTAAACTATGAGATAGTTATATATATCCATAATATGACATTCGTTGTATAGCAAATATCTAAGACTGCTTTAGTAAGCATTTGTATTATACTTTAAGATTCAGTTTGTGTCGTGACATTGTACTGTGACTTTGTTAACTTAAATGTTTTGATTGTCTGTACCTGTTTGTCTATCACCTCAATAAAAATTATTTAAAAAAAAAATATTTAAGGAATGACTTGCTCCTTCCTTTTTAATTCTATGAGAGATTCCCAGTCTTTTCTCAGTCAACCATTAGAGGCACAAATAGCTCTTCTACCAAAGCTAGGTAAAAAGATTAAGTGTAAAATTATAGACCCATTTTGCTTTTAGATACCGATATTAAAATAAATGCTAAAGCTGGCAAATAGGCTTAGTTGTGTCATGCCCTCTATTATTTCTAGGGACCAGGCGGGATTTATACATACAAGGGATGCTAGGGACAACATAGGTATGGGAGATACCCCTTACTACACTCTCCACAGACAAGGAAAAAGCCTTTGATCATGTCTGTAGGACTTTTTTAAGGTTCATTCTAAATACATTTGGATTAGGTCATTGGTTTGTGGAAAAAGTATTTGCCCTCTATGCCTTTCTTTCTGACAGGATTAGGATAAATGGGAAAGTGCCTGACCCATTTTATGTCACAAATGGGACTAGACAGAGTTATCCCTTGTCCACAATATTATTTGCTTTGATGATTGAATCGCTGGCCACTAAAATAAAACTTAATTGTAATATTGAGGATTTAAAAGTGGCAAAAAAGATTCATAAAATGTTATTGTATGCAGATGATAGTCTACTTTTTCTTACATGTCCTGTAGTTTTCTATTCCTAGAGTTTTAAATGTATTCAAAGAATTTCAACACGTCTCATATTTTTCTATGAATTTTTCTAAATCAGACACAAGATGTGAAGTAGTCTTAGGCCTCTATTTATCAAAGGTCTTGCGGACCTGATCCGACAGTGCGGATCAGGTCCGCAAGACCTCGCTAAATGCGGAGAACAATACTCTCTCCACATTTAACATTGCACCAGCAGCTCACAAGAGCTGCTGGTGCAACGCCGCCTCCTGCTGACTCGTGGCCAATCGGCCGCCAGCAGGGAGGTGTCAATCAACCCGATCGTACTCGATCAGGTTGATTTCCGGCAATTCCTGTCCGCCTGCTCAGAGCAGGCAGACAGGGTTATGGAGCAACGGTCTTTAGACCGCTGCTTCATAACTTGTGTTTCTGGCGAGTCTGAAGACTCGCCAGAAACACGGCCCTTCAAGCTCCGTACGGAGCTCGATAAATATGGGCCTTAGGCTCTCCTGCCCAATTTGCTGGCAAGGTAACAAACTTAAATATTTGGTTAAATATTTATCCCCATCGGTGGGTGAATTATTTAAATTCAATTAAGAATCCCTTCATAAAAATAAAAAAATAAAAAGTAGCAAATTTGTAAACTTGAAAATCTAAACATTGTCATGGCTAGGTGGGATTAGCACCTTTACAATTAATGTATTACCTTTGTATCTTTATATCTCACAGGAATTACCTTTTCCTCTCCTTCCTAAATTCTTACAACTTTTTCAATATCATTTTATGATTTTATTTGGAATAAAAGCTACGCCAGGATTAATTAAAAAAAAAAACCTATGTAACTACTAGTCCATTCAGGAGGCTTGGGAGTCCCATATTTATTTATTTATTTTTTATATATTTTGAGATTTAAATATTTGATTAAATTATTTTGGCATTGAAAAAATAAACATCTTTGCAATATCGGTGTTCCATTGTACAAGGGAGTCCCACATTTTTATAAATATAGACATGGCATTTTCCTACAGGGAATCATTGATTGGCTTGTGAATTATAATTCTAAAATCTGGGTTCAGTTGAGTATGAGCTGTTTAATGTTTCCCATTTGTGAGCATTATGTTGGACACCCAAACTCTCTGACTGGTTAAGTAATATAGTTCAAATTAGAATAAAACTGGAACCCCAAGATATCATTTATCTTTTGGATGGATTTAGTTATAAGGGAGACACTACATTTTTAAACTTATCCATTTTACTGGGTAGGAAAATAATATTAAAATTATGGAAGTCTTGAAAAGCCCCTATGCTGGAGAATTTGAAATCAGAGCTTTGTAACATTCTAATACTGGAACAGATAGATACTTTATAAATTTCTCCCACTTCGTATAAGAGCATTTATACAGAAGTGGGAGAAATTTATATTAGCTCAAGAAATTGACTTCCAGAAGCAAGTCCTAACTCCCTTTCTAAATACTTTTTTGATGATGGAATATTTGCTTCGAGGACAAGGGACATTCTTGGAGGGTTAGAGGATGGGGAGTGGAGAGAGGGAGATAGAGAGGGCTTTTTTCCCCCTTTCTTATCTTTTTTTCTTTTTACTCTTCTCTCTTAGCTTTTCTAAACTGATTGGCTGCTGAATTCTAGCAGCATGATATATATTGGATTATGTTAACATCTTTGAAAAAATTTGATATATAAGAAAAAAAATGTATCTGGATTTTTTATGAAGCAGACAATTACTGTATAATGTATTTTTGTCTGATTCCTTTTCCCTTGACTTGTATGTCTATTTCTTTGCCTGTACATAATGATTTATACATTGGTAAAAAAAATCTTATCTCACAAAATAATAAAAATATAAAAAATGTTGGACACCCAAAGCAAATAATCTTCTTACTGATAATATAACCACTGAAAACATATGCTGCATGGGAAAGAAGGTTGTAGGACTTCCCTCCCATTACATCTAGCTTTTCTCATTTGACACCTTGGATTTTACATTTAGAAGAGTACTATTATATTAAAAATAAGTGTAAAAATCTATATGATGACATTTTATTTCATTGGGACACCTACACACATTCTAATTTTTATAAATCTCAGATTAATCCTGTACACATTTTCTTTGTTAATAAAAAAAGATTATAGCCCATCTTCATCCAGCTGGTCAACCATAGTAAAAGTTTTGAGAAATGGGAGATTACCTTTTGGTTGACGATTGCCATGGATTGGATGATGTAGTGCACTCTCTGACCACTATTTCATTTGTTACTATTTTGTTTGTTATTGTGTTACATTTTATAATATGAAAACTCAGACCAGTCTCTTTTACATCTCTTTATTGTATGTATGATTGCCTATCTATACAATGTTACTAACTTAACTGATTGTTTAGTTCCTCTTGGGGGATAATGCATGAAGGTTTATATCTATATATTCCTGGGTGCCAACTTTCAGGTCTCCCCAGACCTCAGCATACAATATAGAAAAATATAAAGTTGCACTTCAAAAGTTCCTTTGTGAAAAGGTGAAAAAACTTTATTCAAGCTTATACATCAGCAATGTTTTGGGGGAACCTGCCTCTTTGTCAAGCTAGAGATACATTGTGCACAACATCCTTATAAACCCAGTGACATAAAATAAGTGCAAATCAAAAGAGATCTAGTGGGTGTGGCTTTCCATATATATGTTTTGTACTATACCACTTCCTCACTCCAGATTTAACCCTTAATTTAAAAACAATGGGAAGAGTAGCCTAAATAAATGAGGTACAAATGACTACACATATATGTAAAGTTGAAGAAAAGAATCTAGCCTCTCTGTATATAATAAATCTTTAAATCTATCTAAGGAGGTTCTCCTATACTAGACTTAGGCTATTCTCTACTATCTAGAAGCCAGTAAAATATTTGGAAGATACTTATTACACTTTCATTACCTCTTTTGCCCCATTTTCTGTAATTTAAAGTTTTCAAATTCTGAGGATTGGAAGTGCACATTACAGTCTTTACAAGCATATCCCTGCTACATAACTGTCACTAATTGGCCTCTGCAGAGATTATCGATAAGATACTGCTAACAAATTGACAATCGCTAGCTGTGTCGAATCCAGTAACAAGTCCTATTTGGCTGACCTATATAAAGCAAGTTGTAGGTTGAGTTTGACTATTAAATGCAGCAAACAAGGTGTATTTAAAATGTATTCCTACTGACCTAGCATGGTACTTTATTGTAAGCAGACAAAATATTGTATTTACAAAGTCTATTCTAACTCTTCAAAATATTTTTTTTCTTTTGTGTTTATTAATATCTGAAACTTTTTTATTTTTATTTTATAAAACAGACCCTAGAGAAAAGGGAGTCCTGAAGTTTCTACCTAGTCCAAGAGGCACAAAGCTATAAATGCTCCAATAAAGAGTCATATGGTACCACTTAAAAATATTAATAAACTATATGTACAAATTGTTTTTGTATTCTATGGACATAAATATCAAGAAGCTCTGGTTTTATTGATAAGGAATATGTCACCACATGTAACTTAACTGGATATTGAACGTGCTTTTGGGGGTGAGACACCATGCTCTGTCATAACGTCTAGGAATCCCTGAATATTAAATAATAGGGAAGGGCGAATGCGCTAAAGGCGTATTTAGTTTGGTACAATGAATAGTCTTGTGGACATTCATTTTGGACAATGAAATGTTGATAAGAATAAAAATACATTAAAATTCGGTAATCAAATGTTTTTTCTAGTTTTCGAATGTTACTTTCGTTTTTGAATGTTCATAATTAGATATCCAGATTCGAAATTTTGAATGTAACATTCAATTTAACAAATACTATTCAGAAGTTCAATGGTAGGGAATTTAGTAAATTGATACATAATAGATACAAATATATCCATTTTGAAGTTTTTATTATGAATATTGCATACTTTGAATATTACATTTAATATTACAAATATATTGATTCAATTTTTTCAAATTCAAGTATTGCATAATTCAAATTTGAATCAAATATTACATTAGAAAGCATTAGAAATACAATTACATTCAACGAATGTTAGAAGGTTATAAAAACATTTAAAATTCAAAACGAACAAACAAATGTGTTATTAGTTAATTTTTTGGAATGTTGCAAAACATTCGCCCATCCCTGTTAAAGAACTATTACAGCAGACTTTTCAGTAACAACATGTTGCCACCTGGAATACAACAACAGTAGCACCAATAATAACTGCTGTGTTTTTTCATGTGTTTGTTTTTAACTCAAGGCTACTAATAATAGATTTTGTATCAACCTTAAAAGTGTTAACAGCCATATATCCGCAGGGCTGTCAGCTTTATATGTACCACTCTTTCTCATGACAATAGCTTTGTGACAACCTTTGTAACCACCCCCAATTGTTATGGTCTGGGAAAAAAAGGTCCTGCTAAAGTGCAGAATTAATTTTAGATTACCAAACTAAAACAATATCTGTCCAGGCCCACGTTTAATAAAGGCAGCCTTGTTACACGTAAACATCTAGGCAAAACCATTTCCTGTATCACAATTATGTAATGTATTTAAAGTGATTGTAAACTTTCATGAATGAGTGCCTGGTTTTAAAAATACTATTAAAAACAGGGGCAATTTCATTCATGAAACTTTACATTGCAGCGTATTTTTACAAATACTTACCTTTTTCTTCAGCAAAGCCGGATCAGCCATCCCCCGCACGTTTCTCATGCTGTACTTAGCACAGCAATTACGAAACCGTGTTCCTCCAATCACGCCGTGGCCTCACGAGAGGGACGCTCTGGGGTGCACGTCATGACTGGAGGAAGCCGATTTAGTCATTGCTGATGTAAGTATAGAAGAGCTGTGGGTGCGGGATCGCTAATCCGGCTTTGCTGAAGAAAAAGGTATGTATTTTTATTAATGCACTGCAAGTTTCATGAATTAAAGGGCCCCTGTTTTTAATAGTTTTTTTAAAACTCATTCATGAAAGTTTACATTCACTTTAACTATGCCAACAAACATGTTGATTGAATTGAAAGAAGATATTGGGGAACACAAGGAATTCTGGGATAAATTATATATAGTATATTAAAAAAATCTTGTAAACTGGGAAAGATTGTGAAAATAATGGTTGTTTTTTTTTTGCATTTGGTAGACAGGTCCAAAAGTACAAATTGTCTAGAATGCTGTATACCAAATTATTAATCAATGTTAAGGCATTAAACTTTTTGATTAATCTACTGAAAAAATCAAATACAGCAGTAAGATGGCCACTAGAAGAAATCAAGCTACCTACCCAATAAAGTTTGGGCTAGATATCAGCAGACCCACAATTATTATTGTCAGGGCAGCTATCTAATGACAAATTAGTTTGGAACCTTTGTCCCACTGTCACTTCCATCTTTCAATCTTCCCTATAAATTAAGTGAATCAGAAAGGCCCAGCCAGGTCCTTGGCTGTAAGCCCCACCCACAGTATGCCCAGACCTTACCCATGGTCAACCCCTGGTACCACCCTCTAGAACAGTTTGCCTTGTACCGTGTCACCACAGTCTCCAGGTCCAGAAAACCAGCTGGAAAATGTTGGCAGGTAATTCATAGACAAAAAAAGGCATTGAGCTATGTAAGCTGTTACCCTGATAGGAATTCATTTCAGCCTGATGGCGATCTTCCATATCCATACACTGTCTCTCCAGGGATTGTTGTGAACCCTTTAGAACCTCCAGCTGGGTGACCTGGTTCTGCAGCTGGTGCCTGTAGGAAGTGATCTCATCGCTGGCAGAGCGAATTGCCTGAGTGTTCACATGGGAGGCCTCATTAAGTTTGCTCAGTTTCACTGCCAAGAGATTGGAGCCATAAGGATTGTAAAATAAGGTTAAAATGCCACAAAGCTATTACATTTACACTAAGCTCTCCTGAAGAAATGGTAATATGATATTAATCTAAATTGTGTTGTATTTTTATGTTCTACATTCCAATGCCATTGGTTTGTCTATAGAGCCATACTGGTTTGTTCCAAAGCATTTTTATTCTAATGGATTAATACAACATCATATGCTTTGGCATTCCACTTTACATTTACACAGTGCACATATTCACTGTGGAAGTCATGACCCTCTATAGGTGAGAGTGGGTCCAAGAGGTGTAGGTCAGAAATAGAAAGAATACATAAATAAGGGGGACATTTTGGTCAAGACTGATCTCATACAAACTCTCATACTATACATTGCTTTAAAAGAAACAATGATATAAAATACAACATTTTCACATGAAATGCAATTAATGAATAATACATTTAAGGTCATTTCTCTTGTAAGATGTATCGAGTCCACAGATTCATCCATTACTTGTGGGATATTCTCCTTCCCAACAGGAAGTGGCAAAGAGAGCACCCACAGCAGAGCTGCCTATATAGCTCACCCCCTTAACTCCAACCCCCAGTCATTCTCTTTGCCTACTCTAACTGCTAGGAAATGGTAATGAGTGTGGTGACAAAAATGTTAGTTTTTTATTTTTTCAAGCAAAAGTTTGTTATTTTAAATGGTACCGGTGCGTACTATTTACTCTCTGGCAGAAAAGGGATGAAGATTTCTGCAAGGAGGATTATGATCTTAGCACTTTGTAACTAAGATCCACTGCTGTTCTCACAAGAGTTGAAGAGTACAGGAAAAACTTTGGTTGGGGGAACAGTTTGCATGCTAAGCTGCATATGAGGTATGTTCAGGCTATATTTTTCTAGACAGACGGTGTTAATTCTAGAAAAGGCTGGTAATATTCCCATGAGGGAAGGGTAAGCTGTATTTCATTTGATTTACTTTGATTAAAGTCATAGAAGTTTCAGCTTGCTTGAAGGGCTTGTTTGTTTGTTACTGGTGACACCATTTTTAAAAGATAAAAACGTTTTTATTTTTCAAAAGGGAAGCATTTTTAAACGTTTTTTTTGTAAGGGACTGAGGGGTCATTGTGGCTTGTGTTTGGGTTTCTTAACCCACATAATTATTTAGAAAACACTCAGGTGTTTTCTTTTACTAGGCCTCAAAAAACGAGTGAGGTGGGAGGGGCCTATTTTCGGCCTCAGTTGTGCAGTTTTCTTTTTCTCTGAGTCATCCAACTGCTTCTCCAAGGTTTCCTGCTGTGTTTGAGGGCTGTAAAGGAGTTTTTTTCCCCCACAAATCGTTCTGAAGGGCAGGTAGGAGCCACAGCAGAGCTGTGGCAAGGTGCTGAAAGTCTTTTTACTGGTTTTGATGTTTTTTCAATCCGGTTTTGCCATTAAGGGGTTAATTGGTTATTTGCATAGTTGTGCAAAGTTACTAAGGCTGTAGGATGCTACTGTAAAAAATTTCATTAAGTTTACTGCTTTTTTACACTGTTTTGCAGAACTTGTGCAGCTTTTTTTCTCTTAAAGGCACAGTACCGTTTTATTTCTAAGTGTTTTTTACTTTGATTAAAGTGTTTTCCCAGCTTGCTTGTTGCATTGCTTGCCTGTTTAAAAAGTCTGACACCAAGGAAAATCCTTGTTCAATATGTTGAAAGTCATTGTGGAACCCCCCTCTTAGAATGTGTCCCAAATGTACTGATATGTCTATAAATTATAAGGATCATATGTTAGCATTTAAAAATAGAGCTTTAAATGATTCTCAGTCAGATGCAAATGAGGGTTCACCTTCTAGCTCTCCACAAGTGTCACAACCAGTAACGCCTGCACATTTGACGCCAGGTACCTCTAGTGCGTCAGGTTCATTTACTTTGCATGACATGGCCACAGTTATGAATACTACCGTGGTTTTATCCAAACTGCCTGGTTTACAAGAAAAGCAGGATAGTTCTGAGTTAAGGAAAAATACTGAGCTATCTCACGCTTTAGTAGCCGTATCTGATATGACCTCACAATGCTCTGAAGGGGTGAGGGATTTGTTATCTGAGGGAGAGATTTCTGATTCAGGAAAGACGCTCCCTCAGACAGATTCTGATATGACGGTCTTTAAATTTAAACTTGAACACCTCCGTTTATTGCTTAAGGAGGTATTAGCAACTCTGGATGATTGTGACCCTATAGTAGTTCCAGAGAAATTGTGTAAAATGGATAAGTATTTACAGGTTCCTGTTTACACTGATGTTTTTCCAGTCCCTAAGAGATTGTAAATATTATTGCTAAGGAGTGGGATAAACCAGGTATTCCGTTCTCTCCCCCTCCTGTTTTTAAGAAAATGTTTCCTATATCTGACACCTTGCGGGACTCATGGCAGACTGTTCCTAAGGTGGAGGGAGCTATTTCTACTCTGTCTAAGCGTACAACTATACCTATTGAGGACAGTTGTGCTTTCAAAGATCCTATGGATAAAAAATTAGAGGGTCTTCTGAAGAAAATATTTGTTCATCAAGGTTTTTCTCTTCAACCTATTGCTTGCATCGTTCCTGTAACTACTGCAGCTGCTTTCTGGTTTGAGGCTCTAGAAGAGGCTCTTCAGATGGAGACTCCTTTAGAAGAGATTTTGGATAGAATTAAGGCTCTTAAGTTGGCTAATTCTTTTTATTACAGATGCCGCATTTCAACTGGCTAAATTAGTGGCAAAAAGTTCAGGTCTTGCCATTTTAGCACGCAGGGCGTTATGGCTTAAGTCCTGGTCTGCTGATGTGTCATCTAAATCTAAGCTTTTGAACATCTCTTTCAAAGGAAAGACCCTTTTCGGGCCTGTTCTGAAAGAGATTATTTTAGACATCACTGGAGGGAAGGGTCATGCCCTTCCTAAGGATAGATCAATTAAGACAAGGTCTAAGCAAAATAATTTTCGTTCCTTCCGGAACTTTAAAAGTGGTCCCGTTTTCAACTGCCTCTACTTCAAAGCAGGAGGGAAATTTTGCATAATCCAAGTCAGTCCAAGAAGTCCGCTGCTGCCACCAAGACAGCATGAAAGGGTTGCCCCCGATCCAGGACCAGATCTAGTAGGGGGCAGACTCTCTCTGTTTGCTCAGGCTTGGGCAAGAGATGTTCACGATCCCTGGGTTTTAAAAATTGTGTCCCAGGGATATTTTCTGGAATTCAAGGACTCCCTTCCAAGGGGGAGATTTCACATTTCTCGATTGTCTACAAACCAGACAAAGAGAGAGGCATTCTTACGCTGTCTAGAAGACCTATATACCATGGGGGTGATCCGCCCAGTCCCAAGAGAGGAGCAGGGGCTAGGATTTTACTCAAACCTGTTTGCGGTTCCCAAAAAAGAGGGAATTTTCAGACCAATCTTGGATCTCAAGATTCTAAACAAGTTCCTCAAAGTTCCATCTTTCAAGATGGAGACCATTCGGACTATTCTTCCTCTGATCCAGGAAGGTCAATATATGTCTACCGTGGATTTAAAGGATACTTATCTACACATCCCTATTCACAGATATCATCATTGATTTCTCAGATTTGCCTTTCTAAACAGGCATTACCAGTTTGTGGCCCTTCCCTTCGGGTTGGCCACGGCTCCCAGAATTTTCACAAAGGTGCTAGGGTCCCTTCTGGCGGTTCTTCGTCCACGGGGCATAGCAGTGGCGCCTTATCTGGACGACATCTTAATTCAGACGTCTACTTTCCAGCTGGCCAAATCTCATACGGACACCGTGTTGGCTTTTCTGAGATCTCATGGGTGGAAGGTGTACATAAGGAAGAGTTCTCTCTTCCCTCAAACAAAAGTTTCCTTCTAGGAACTCTGATAGACTCGGTGGAAATGAAAATTTTTCTGACGGAGTTCAGAAAATCGAAGATCTTAACCACTTGCCGAGCTCTTCATTCCATTCCTCTGCCATCAGTGGCTCAGTGTATGGAGGTAATCAGTCTCATGGTAGCGGCAATGGACATAGTTCCTTTTGCCAGCCTACATCTCAGACCACTGCAACTAAGCATGCTCAAACAGTGGAATGGGGATTATGCAGATTTTTCTCCTCAACTGCATCTGGACCAGGAGACCAGAGATTCTCTTCTCTGGTGGTTGTCTCAGGACCACCTGTCTCAGGGAATGTGTTTCCACAGGCCAGAGTGGCTCATAGTAACGTCAGATGCCAGCCTGTTAGGCTGGGGTGCAGTCTGGAACTCCCTGAAAGCTCAGGGTTTATGGTCTCGGGAGGAATCGATTCTTCCGATAAACATTCTGGAACTGAGAGCGATTTTCAATACATTTCAGGCGTGGCCTCAGCTTGCTGTGGCCAAATTCATCAGGTTTCAGTCGGACAACATCACGACTGTAGCTTATATCAATCATCAGGGTGGAACAAGGAGTTCTCTAGCGATGATGGAAGTTACCAAAATAATTTGATGGGCAGAGGATCACTCTTGCCATCTATCAGCGATCCACATACCAGGAGTAGAGTACTGGGAGGTGGATTTCCTGAGTCGTCAGACTTTTCATCCGGGCAAGTGGGAACTTCATCCGGAGGTGTTTGCCCAGCTAATTCAGCTATGGGGCACACCAGATTTGGATCTGATGGTGTTCCGTCAGAATGCCAAACTTCCTCGTTACGGGTCCAGGTCTCGGGATCCCAAGGCGGTGCTGATAGATGTTCTAGCAGTGCCTTGGTTTTTCAATCTGGCTTATGTATTCCCACTGTTTCCTCTCCTCCCATGTCTGGTTGCCAGAATCAAGCAGGAGAGAGCTTTGGTGATCATGATAGCTCCTGCATGGCCACGCAGGACTTGGTATGCAGACCTAGTGGACATGTCCTCGGTTCCACCGTGGTCTCTGCCATTGAGGCGGGACCTTCTAATCCGGGGTCCATTCTCGCATCCAAATCTAATTTCTCTGCGTCTGACTGCTTGGAAATTGAACGCTTGATTTTAGCAAAGCGTGGTTTATCTGAGTCAGTCATTGATACCCTGATTCAGGCTAGAAAGCCTGTCACCAGGAAGATCTATCATAAGATTTGGAGAAAATATCTTTATTGGTGTGAATCCAAAGGTTACTCTTGGAGTAAGGTTAGGATTCCTAGAGTTTTGTCTTTTCTCCAAGAGGGTTTGGAGAAGGGATTATCAGCTAGTTTTCTAAAGGGACAAATCTCTGCTTTGTCTATTTTACTACACAAACGTCTGGCAGATGTCCCAGACGTTCGATCATTTAGTCAGGCTTTGGTCAGAATTAAGCCTGTATTTAAATCGATTGCTCCGCCTTGGAGCTTAAATTTAGTTCTTAAGGTTCTTCAAGGGGTTCCTTTTGAATCCATGCATTCCATAGATATTAAGCTTTTATCTTGTAAAGTTTTGTTTCTATTAAGAATATCAATCAAGAGATTGTTGTTCCTTCTTTGTGTCCTAATCCTTCATCAAAAGAGGAACGTTTATTGCACAATCTTGATGTGGTTCATGCTTTAAAATTCTACTTACAAGCAACCAAAGATTTCCGTCAGACATCTTCATTGTTTGTTGTTTATTCTGGTAAACGGAAAGGTCAAAGGGCTACGGCTACCTCTCTTTCTTTTTGGCTGAGAAGCATCATCCGTTTGGCTTATGAGACTGCTGGACAGCAGCCTCCTGAAAGAATTATTGCTCATTTTACTAGAGCTGTGGCTTCCACATGGGTTTTTAAAAATGACGCGATTTGTAAGGCAGCGACTTGGTCTTCACTTCATACTTTTTCAAAATTTTCCAAATTTGATACTTTTGCTTCTTCGGAGGCTAATTTTGGGAGAAAGGTTCTTCAAGCAGTGGTGCCTTCTGTTTAAAGGTCCCTGTCTTGTCCCTCCCTTCATCCGTGTCCTAAAGCTTTGGTATTGGTATCCCACAAGTAATGGATGAATCCGTGGACTCGATACATCTTACAAGAGAAAACATAATTTATGCTTACCTGATAAATTCATTTCTCTTGTGATGTATCGAGTCCACGGCCCACCCTGTTTTTTCTAAGACAGGCATTTGTATTTTTAAACTTTCAGTCACCACTGCACCCTATGGTTTCTCCTTTTTCTTCCTAGCCTTCGGTCGAATGACTGGGGGGTGGAGTTAAGGGGGGAGCTATATAGGCAGCTCTGCTGTGGGTGCTCTCTTTGCCACTTCCTGTTGGGAAGGAGAATATCCCACAAGTAATGGATGAATCCGTGGACTCGATACATCACAAGAGAAATTAATTTATCAGGTAAGCATAAATTATGTTTTTTAAAATAGATGAAAGAATAGCAGATAATAACAGACAACAGTTTGGAAACACACAGTGCCAAATAAGTGTGATCTTTGCATTCCTCTTAAAGGGATATGAAACCTAAAATTATTATTTTTTTCTATGTGAAGAACATAGGAATGGAAAGTATGCATAACGTGATTCGTGTTTTCGGGATTTAGGCCTAACGCAGTGTTGGGTTAGCACCCACGAAGAATTACTATTCTTACATTGTGTTATTGAAATATTACATACAAAATATTAAAAACAATAATAGTTATTAAAAAATATCATAGATACTTTAAAAAGAAAATTATATACTGTGTATATATATATATATATATATATATAATATATATATTATATATATATATATATAAATCCAAAGAGGAGACGTCAGCACCACCAATTCATCAAGGTATCAGCTTTATTTACAGTAACATGAAGAAAAAGTAGCAGCGACATTTCGAGTCCATCAGACTCTTAATCATGCTATAGAATACTACCATTCAACCCCTTTTATAGCACCTGTGTAGCATTTTAATTAATTCACCTGTTCATTAGATGACATCATATATATTTCGTTTAAAATGAGAAATTATTATACACAGCCAGTAGGTGGTGAGAGAGAAACATGAGAAATATATATGATGTCATCTAATGAACAGGTGAATTAATTAAAATGCTACACAGGTGCTATAAAAAGGGTTGCTTGGTAGTATTCTACAGCATGATTAAGAATCGGATGGACTCGAAATGTCGCTACTTTGTCTTCATGTTACTGTAAATAAAGCTGATACCTTGATGAATTGGTGGTGCTGACGTCTCCTCTTTGGATTTCTGTATGTATGAGAGGTGTGCAGGAACCTCTGTCGTGCGAGCACCCCATACAAACAAAGATTGATTAACTTTTCTACGTGTGTGCTGGATCCTTCATTGATTTTTTTTGTGTATATTCACCTGCTGGGATCCGTGCACTGCTCAATATGGAAGTAACAGATGAAGAAATTGATGTTTTTTTCCTACTCAGATGTGGATGCATCCAGAATAACAGCCCTAGCAAGGGGCCCAAGGGATTTCCTGAGAGGTACTTCAAAAATGAATGTACCTAAAGATCTTGAAAAAGCAAAGAAGAAATTGTTGTCATATGAATTACATAGTACAACACTAGCAGAGTACTATAGAGAACGCCAAATCCCTAAGGGTTAAGAATCAGATTGAGACCAATGATCATGGCAAATAATGAGAGGTACAGAAAAAGGTTTGAATGCATCCTAAATAAGTTGACATTATTGTGTGGACAGTAGAGTGTCTGCAAGAGGAGATCGATAAACAAAAACACTAGTTATAGAATGTGAAAAAAACCTTTTCACCTATTTACCTGCTGAGGAATTGCAGAAAATCAAAATGGAAGTTGATAAACTGCTGGAGGATTATCAGGCCAAATTGAAGAAGTTAAACAGCAAAAATTAAGCAGAGATGAAGATGATTACCTGTACAACCGGGTGTATCATTGGTCACATGACTATCAAGTCGGCAACGTCACAAACAGGTGACCCGGAAGAGAAGGCGCATCATGGAGAGGAGCCAGGAATGCTATGAAAAATACAGCACCCGGACAACCAACATCCACCTCGTCAGAGGATTTTTTAAGCTCTGGATCAGACATCGACACCGGAGGGGAGGACGGATGCATAGAAAGAGGTACTACACACCCTCCACAGCAGAGCCGTACACGGGGCAAGCCAGCACAATAGGGAAAGAAAAAAGGCCCCTACAAATCATAGGTGAGCTGATCAACTACGACACATTGAGACTGGTATGTACAGGTTCAAGCATAAGTAACACTGTGAATACTAGTAACGAGATGATAGATGTGATATTCCAGATGCCTGAAAATTATTCTAATGAGACTGTCTCTCTGATTCCTAACGTTGACATTATCTCTGCCTTGACAAAAGATTCTGGTTGCACTATAAATTGTATTACTGCAGAAAGTGACTTGGTGATTAATATCTCACAATATCATCTCACAGAAACGGAAAGGACTGAGTTAAACAAAGGCCTATCTTTCTGTCCCTCTGCTTATATGAATGAATTTAATTTGGATAAAGATTTGTATCGTTTTTTTAGAACCCTAAGGCTTAAGACACATTTTGGTTCCCAGAGCACTAATGTGAATGTGACTGGAAATGTGAATGAAAATGAAATGTTTAATCTAAAATCCTTGGGTTTAAGAAATAAATCATGTTATGTTCCGAATACATCTAACTCAGGGGTAGAAACATATATAAAATTTGTACAAAATGACATAAAGACGTTATTAATTGAGAAAGATATGAAATTACAAAGAAATATATCAGTTGCTGAACAACAAGCTTTAAAAAACCTTTCCAAAAATAAAACAATTATAATTAAAAATGCGGACAAGGGCGGCGCTGTTGTCGTCCCTGATAGGGAATATTATGAACAAGAAATTTTGGCCCAGTTATCAGTAAGGGGTATTTACCACATTTTAGATGGTGATCTGCTATCTGATATACAAAAGGAAATATCAAATGTAATTGAGAAAGCTGTAGAGAATCATGTGATCACCAAGGACCTTGCTGCTTTCTTAATTAATAAAAACCCTATCACCCCAGTATTCTATACGTTACCTAAGGTTCACAAGAACCTTAAAGAACCTCCAGGTCGGTCCGATTGTGGCTAGCACAGATCAGTATTTTCTAATATAGCCATTTTTTTAGATAAAGTTTTAAATCCTCTGGCTACAGTACAAAAATCTTATTTAAAAGACACTGGCAATTTTCTTGAACAAATAAATAAGATACAAAGTGAAGAATTAGATATCCTCTTCACGCTTAATGTTGTTAGTCTATTCACAATTCCCCATGAAGCTGGCATAGCATCTGTATTGGAAGTGATAAGAACAAGAAACTGATTTTTCTATTTCTAAATGCCAATTCATTGAGGAGTTGTTGAATATAGTATTATACTTAAATTATTTTCTTTTCCAGGATACTTTTTACATAAAAAAAAAAGGGTACAGCCATGGGCTCTAATGTGGCCCCTTCAAACGCCAACATTTTTGTCAGCCAATTCGAGAAGAGATATGTATATATTAGTGTTCGTTTTCAAACAAGCTATATACTCTTGCTCCGTTTCATCGACAATGTGTTTGGCGTATAGAGGGGCCCATTGAGCACATTACAAACATTTGTGGATGATTTAAACAAGAGCACCAATAGTTTAAAATTCACATTGAATTTTTCTGTAAATCATATAAGTTATTTAGAAACAGTAGTATATAAGAAAGATGGTGTCCTGATTACTGATCTATTTAATAAGCCCACTGACCGTAGTACCCTCTTACATTTTGATAGTTATCATCCGGAACGAGTTTTTAGGTCTATACCTAGTAGCCAATTTGTCAGAACAGTGAGGAATGTAAACTACAAAAAACTACAGGCAGTAAGATTAGAACAAATAGCCAAGAAATTTGAGACAAGAGGTTATCCTAAGCCATTAATATCAAATTGTAAACAAGATGTGCTTACTGAAATAGGAGATCAAGGTTCACGAAAAAGATATAATAAAAAAGAAGTAAATCAGATTGTGTTCACAACAAAATATAGCATGTATAGTGAAAAAAATCTCTAAAATTATTAAAAAAACATTGGTATTTATTAAATAAATACAATCCCAACATTAGGAAATTTCAAGATCCTCCTATACATGCCTATAAGAGGGTAAAAAACATAAGAGATATATTGGTCAAGGCCGATATTGGCACAAAAAAGGAAGAGAAAGTTAATTATTTAACTAGTTCCAACAAAAGATCATACCCCTGCCTTCATTGTGCACAATGCAACTCTATGATCAAGGGCAAACATGTAGCACAAATAAATGATAGAAAGAGACGGTATATAAATGGTCTGTATACATGTGATACAGAATATGTAGTGTACCTACTAAAATGCCTATGTGGGCGGGGGTTATGTTGGTGAAACAATAAATCGTATTAAAGATAGAATCAGTGCCCACAAATCATCTATTAGATGTGAAGACAAATCCCTCCCAGTATCGGCCCATTTTATTGAAGCAGGCCATTCAGTGAGCCAACTTAGGTTTCAAGTAATTGATCACATCCCAAAACTGAGAAGGGGTGGTGATAGGGAATTGTTACTAAAGAGGAGAGAAGTTTGGTGGATACAAAATTTAAAAACTCTCCACCCAGTAGGATTAAATAGGGATTATGACCTACATTTGTTTTTATAAGTATTTTTTAGATATTTTGTAAATGCATTTATAGGTTTTTTTAAGTATTTAGTATTTAATAGAATTTTGATATTGTGTATATAATCCAAAACTACCATTTTAGCAATACCCTAAAAAAATGTAACATCAAAAAGTGAAAAGGAAAAAAGTTTGTTTTAAAATGAGTAATAATTATAACACAGCCAGTAGGTGGCGAGAGAGAAACATGAGAAATATATATGATGTCATCTAATGAACAGGTGAATAAATTAAAATGCTACACAGGTGCTATAAAAGGGGTTGAATGGTAGTATTCTATAGCATGATTAAAGGATTACTTTCTGTTATAATTTTTAAGCTAAACAACTAACATATTAAAGTTAATAAACATTAATTAAAACCTACTGACCTATATTTTCTCCAAAATGAAGTTTCATAACGTTCTAAAAGTTATATATTTTATTCGCCGATGATGTCACGTTATCCTGCCCACTATTTTCAGCACTGCATGTTCAAAATACTTAAACCAATAACTTTGTGTTTAAAGCGCCATTTTGATTATTGGTACAGAGCAAAGGATACCCACGGAGTGGGTTTGGAAAACAATTAAATTTGCAGACAAGATTTCTGACATACGGTAGAGATATGTTAATGAAATGCTATTGATAAAAAGCGTATTTGGGGTAGTTAGTAACAGGCATAGAAAATATTTACTTACAGTGGCCCTTTAAGAGTTGGATGGACTCGAAACGTCGCTACAAACAAAGTTTGATTAACTTTTCTACATGTGTGCTGTATATATATATATATATATATATGTGCTATATATATATATATTCTATGGATTATTTAGAGTATCTATAATAATTTTTAATAATTATACATATTTTATATGTAATATTTCACTAATCACGAACCTTGATGTGCGTTACGTATATTTTCCATTCCTATGTTCTTCACATAGAAAATAATGTAATTTTTATTATAAAAAAATATTTTTATATATATATATATATATATACAGAAAGAAGTGCACTCACAGGAACGAACAACTGGCTCAATACCATTGTTAGCCTGTTCTATGGCAATTTACCATCTGGGTGCAGCTTTTTAGCCCAGTAATGCTTTTCACAGAGTAGAACATTCCTGTAGTATATCAGTCTGATTCCGCCTATTACGGTCAGTCCAGCGCCAAAATACCAGGCAATTCCTCTCTGAAGACAGCAACCCCAGATGATCGTTTCGACCGTCATAGGGCCTTGTCAGTGAGGTGTAGCCATAATCACCTAAGCACACTGAGCAAGGAGGTCCACGTCTGGTTGCCCCTTTTTCCCATAGGGAGACTAAATACATACAGAGAGAAGTGCACTCACAGGAACGAACAACTGGCTCAATACCATTGTTAGCCTGTTCTATGGCGATTTACAACCCGTGTGCAGCCTCTTTTTAGCCCAGTAATGCTTTTCACAGAGTAGAACATTCCTGTAGTATATCAGTCTGATCCCGCCTATTATGGTCAGTCCAGCGCCAAAATACCAGGCAATTCCTCTCTGAACAAGGAACACAGCAACCCCAGACGATCGTTTCAGCCTTCATAGGGCCTTGTCAGTGAGGTGTAGCCATATTCCTCTAAGTACACTGAGCAAGGAAGTCCATGTCTAGTTGCCCCTTTTTCCAATAGGGAGACTAAATACATACAGAGAAAAGTGCACTCTCAGGAACGAACAACTGTCTTAATACCATTGTTAGCCTGTTCTATGGCGATTTACCACCTGGGTGCAGCTTTTTAGTCCAGTAATGCTTTTCACAGAGTAGAACTCTCCTGTAGTATATCAGTCTGATCCCGCCAATTACGGTCAGTCCAGCGCCGAAATACCAGGCAATTCCTCTCTGAACAAGGAACACAGCAATCTCAGACAATCGTTTCGGCCTAATCAGTGATTAAAGAGACATGAGGGATAAAATTTATGTTTCATGATTCAGAGTGTGCTGTCTTCAAAAATATATATATCAGATTTTATTAAATTTACCTCTTTCTCTTGGTATACTCCTTTGCATTAAAGAATACCTAGGTAAGCTTGCATATATCTTGAGCAATTATACAGTAAAAAACATTTGCAACAATGTTTGCAACAGTTTTTACATTGTTGCAAATGAAACAAAAGCTCACCTGGAACTGGTTGTGACAGCTATATACATTGCAAAAACAAAGTTCCACAGAGCATGGTAGACAGAACTTGCAAGATTTGCAGCTACTGTTGGCAAGCTAATAAATGTGTTTGTTTTTAAGCAGACAAGCTACTGAGCAACAGGGAGAATTTACAGCCTGATACTCTAAAACTCTCCGAGCTTGTGAGATTCTATAACAAATGTCACCAGTGCTATGAAGTGTTCCCTGCATTTAAAGGGACATGAAACCCAAAATATTTCTTTCATGATTCAGATAGAGTATTTTAACAACTTTCCAATTTACTATTATCTAATTTGCTTAGTTCTCTTTGTATTCTATGTTGAAAAGCATACCTAGGTAGGCTGGGTAAGTATGTGAAGGGGTAAGTATGTGAAAGGGGATGCATACATTACAATAGGGCTCACAAAAATAATCATAGTTTAAAAAAACCTATAAAATAAATAAATCAGTGCTTGACAAATCTGTTTAAAAATTAGGAGCCAGTAAAAATATTCAGGAGCCAGGCAGTTGGATTTGTATAAAGATATAGAGATAGAGAATAACCCAAAAGGTTAGGGGTAAAAGTCTAGGATCCTAGGGATAAAAGTCTAGGAGCCTAGGGGTAAAAGTCTAGGGGCCAGTGGCTCCCAGGCTCCTGGGTTTGTCGAGCCGTGGAATAAATGATATATTGAAATCAAAATATGAAGTAAATCATTGAACTGAAGTGTATTATTTTTCTTATTGTAAAATGAGTTTCCCTGCCTCTGCTAGTGGGTGTGGGTTGAAGCTCAAATTTCTCTGCCAAGTCTGATGTATTCAGTAAACTAAAAGGTAGAGATATTGGGGCCTAGTTATCAAGCCGTCAACCTCAAATACGCTGGAATTCCGCAGCGTATTTGTGGCGAGGCTGATTCGCCTTAGTTATCAAAGGCTAGAGACCGGCAAAAGTAGAATTTTGTGACGTAAACTTCGATCCGCCAGACTCAGTCCGACACAGATCGATTCTTACGTCACTCAGATGTTCCGCACACAAGTGCGGCACAATCTGACTACTTTTGCTAGTTATCAAAAAACTAGCAGGTACGCTCGGCACTTTTCCCGGCCCAGCGTACCTGGTTTTCAAACCGCCCGCCCTGGAGGCGGCGGATCCCATAGGAATCAATGGGAGTCTGACCATAGCGAAAGTACAAGTTCGCTGCTGCCAGACATCCCATTGATTCCTATGGGAGATGTCTGCACCTAACACCCTAACATGTACCCCGAGTCTAAACACCACTAATCTGTTCCCCCTACACCGCTGCAACTAAATAAAGTTATTACCCCCTAAACCGCTGCTCCCCGGAGCCCACCGCAAGCTGCTCTATACATATTAACCCCTAAACCGCCGCTCCTGGAGCCCACTGCAACTTATATTAAATTTATTAACCCCTAATCTGCCCCCCTACACCGTCGCCACCTATATACATTTTATTAACCCCTATCCTGCCCCCCTACACCGTCGCCACCTATAATACATTTATTAACCCCTATCCTACCCCAACTACAACCGTCGCAATTGTAATAAAATTATTAACCCCTAAACCTAAGTCTAACACTAACCCTAACACCCCCCTAACTTAAATATTAATTAAATAAATCTAAATAATATTTCTATTATGAACCTAAAGTAATCCTAATTTAAAACTAAATACTTACCTTTAAAATAAACCCTAATATAGCTACAATATAAATAATAATTATATTGTAGCTATCTTAGGATTTATTTTTATTTTCCAGGCATCTTTCAATTTATTTTAACTAGGTACAATAGCTATTAAATAGTTATTAACTATTTAATAGCTTACCTAGCTAAAAATAAAGAGAAATTTATCTGTAAAATAAAAACTAACCTAAGTTACAAATACACCTGGGTGGGTTTTTAATGTTGGGGGGGGGGGGTTGTATTTTTCTTTTACAGGCAAAAGAGCTGAATTCTTTGGGGCATGCCCCACAAATGGCCCTTTTAAGGGCTGGTAAGGTAAAAGAGCTTTGAACTTTTTTAATTTAGAATAGGGTAGGGCATTTTTTATTTTGGGGGGTTTGTTATTTATTAGGGGGCTTAGATTAGGTGTAAGTATCTTAAAATTGTTGTAATATTTTTAAAATGTTTGTAACTTATTTTTTTTATTTTTTGTACTTTAGTTAGTTTATGTAATTGTATTTAATTGTAGTTATTTGTAGGTAATTTATTTAATTAATTTAATGATAGTGTAGTGTTAGGTTTAATTGTAACTTAGGTTAGGATTTACAGGTAATTTTGTATTTCTTTTAGCTAGTTAGTTATTAAATAGTTAATAACTATTTAATAACTATTCTAACTAGCTAAAATAAATACAAAGTTACCTGTAAAATAAATATAAATCCTAAAATAGCTACAATGTAATTATTAATTATATTGTAGCTATCTTAGGGTTTATTTTACAGGTAAGTATTTAGTTTTAAATAGGAATAATTTATTTAATGATAGTGTAGTGTTAGGTGTAATTGTAACTTAGGTTAGTTTTTATTTTACAGGTTAATTTCTCTTTATTTTAGCTAGGTAGGTATTAAATAGTTAATAACTATTTAATAGCTATTGTACCTAGTTAAAATAAATTGAAATTTGCCTGTAAAATAAAAAATAAATCCTAAGATAGCTACAATATAATTATAATTTATATTGTAGCTATATTAGGGTTTATTTTAAAGGTAAGTATTTAGTTTTAATAGGATTAATTTAGTTCATAATAGAAATATTATTTAGATTTTTTAATTAATATTTAAGTTAGGGGGGGTGTTAGGGTTAGTGTTAGACTTAGGTTTAGGGGTTAATAATTTTATTACAGTGGCGACGGTGTAGGGGGGGCAGGATAGGGGTTAATAAATTTAATATAGGTTGCGGCGGGGTCAGGGAGCGGCGGTTTAAGGGTTGATGATGATACCCAGATCTAACTTTTCACCCCATACTCTCTCCTTCTGTCAATTCTCACATCAGCGACTGCTTATCTGGCATTTCCTCCTGGATGGCCTCTCACCACCTAAAAATAAACATGTCCAAGACCGAAATACTCCTAATCCCCCCCCCTCTAACTCTACTCCAGTTTCTAATTTTTTCATCACTGTTGGTGGCACCACTATCTCCCCATCACCCCAGGTCCACTGCTTCAGAGTCACACTTGACTCAAATCTGTCCTTCATTCCCCACATCCAATTGCTGTCTTCATCCTGCCACGACCACCTATGCAATATCTCCAAAATTCATCTGTTTCTGAGTGATGAAACTACTAAACAGCTAATCGACTCCATGGTAATTTCTCGATTCGACTACTGTAATAACTTACTAACTGGCCTCCCTCTCTCCCGCCGCTCTCCCCTTCAATCCATCCTAAATGCATCTGTCAGGCTAATCCACCTCTCTCAACGCATTGTTTCTGCTGCACCTCTCTGTGAGTCCCTTCACTGGCTCCCCATTCACAGCAGAATTAAATTCAAAATTCTCACCCTGACCTAAAAAGCCCTCACCGCTGCCCCACCCTACCTGTCCTTACTCATCAACAAATATATTCCAGTCCGCCCCCTAAGATCCAACAATGACCTGCTCCTTGTGTCCTCTACCATCACCTCCTTTCATGCTAGACTACAGGACATCTCTCGTGTGTCACCCAACCCTCTGGAAGGAACTTCCTTGAGCTGTCAGACTCTCCCCTAACCTCTCCCTCCTTTAAACGCTCCCTAAAGACCTTTTTGTTCAGCGAAGCTTATTCACCTGACTCATTAACAAATAAACTTCAGCTTACCTAATGTCACGGATACCGGTCAGCAAGGGTTAAACCCCTACAACCTCACCCCTGTTGTTTCTCAGTGATTTTGGGCTCCTCAGAGCAACCACAATCTCTGTGAGCTTTTTGTTTGCTTTTTATTGGATTCTTTTGTTAAGAGAAGAGCTGGTCTATGACCGGGAAAACCCTCCTAGGCTGGCCGGGCTCCTGGAACTCCTGGTCGTCCACCTGACAATTGACACCAGCCTAACCCCTCTCAGGGCTGGCCGGGCTTCTGGAACTCCCGGTCGGCCACAGGACATCAGGACACCACTAACTTTACACCCCTGGTCGCTCCAGCAGCCCTTTGCCCCAAAGCTCCGCCCTTTTGGGATTGGTAGCCCCTAAAGAGGACAGAGCTGGGGGAATTATCGGAGGGGAGCTCCTTTGGGTCACCCCTAACCCCATAACTTCAATGGAATGTAACTCCGGTTCCCCAGTAACAAATCATGCTTGATTTTTGGACCTGTGGCATCTGGGGGCCGAGAACTTTAAAATGAAGTGCCGTCGCTCCACCAGGATCACCCCGTATCCTGGAAATGTGGCTGCTATGGAGGTGCCGTTCTTTCTGGAGGGGCGGGAATGATGGAAAATTGTGGGATTGTCCTTTGTCTTATCAAGATGAGTGTGTATATAAAAAGAGTGTGTGTTTTCAATAAAATAACCTTCCTGTTTCACCTGAATTGCTAGTGTGTCTAGTTATTTTGGGTGGGCTCCTGCTAAAATCACTTTCCTGGGCTACATAGCAGCCTGTTCCAGGCAGAGGAAGGACCCTCTGGCAGAGCACCTAGTCTGGGTAGGCCGGTGTCTGCCACAGGGTTGGAACCCCAGAGTACTGGTGCTGTCGGGCATCAGGGGTGGCTACCAGGCTGTGGTCACTTGCCAGCTACATAGCTGCAGTCAGCATGGAGGAAGCAGGACCCGTTTGGCGGAGCTACCCAGTATGGGGTAGCCGGGGTATCCATCATATTTGCTGGCAGCGGTGGGATCTGCTTCTTCCATATAATTCCTGCTGACAGAGGAGAAGGGCCACAATAGCCGGTAACTAGGGAAGTCGAATTTTCTAAGGAGAGTAAAGGAGGTGCTGGCCAGCTGGACGGTCCCTATTTATCAAGAGAACGTGCTGGAACAGAGGGACCTGATCCGCCGGGACCTCTGGTGGGAGGCTCTTCAACAGGAGTGGGACCAATGGAAAGGTCCTCCCCATGAATGACACAAGGTTCCGGGTTTCGGTGGACCGTGAGAGTGCCTTTCCTGGGAAAACAGCCAAAGAAGGAATGGCTATCTGTTCTACATAGGACTGATCCAGCAAGAGATGTGGGTGGAGGACGGCTATGGGCCCTCAATGGCTCACTATGCAAGCGCGGTCATGGCTGGAGGATGGCTCCCCCCACAGAGGGCTTTGGCTTCGGCGACCCTGGATTGCTATTTACAAAAAGGACAGAGGACCCACAGTTAGGGAGCGAGGATGGACCAGGGTCTGGAGGATATCTCTGGGCTCAAGAGGAACTGCTGGATCTCTTGGAGGAAACCTGGCTGCTAGACGATATGGATTTTATAATTGACCAGAAAGAAGCACTGGTCAAAAGAATACAAGAGGCTGCTAGATCACATTGAGCAGCCATGCCAAGGGTATACAGATCTGTTGTGCCAGCCCTCTGGGATTAATGGAGCTCAACCATGGAGGTGGGGGCCAACCAAGAAAAAGGGAACCAGGGCTGCTGGATCTTGATCAAGCAGTCTGGCTTTGAGCTTATGGTCTTGGACCAGGGGGCCACCCTAGCAGAAGCGATGGCAACAGGGCCTCTGCCCAGCCCCTGCAGCAGCTCTGGTAAACCAGGGAGAGGAGGTAGTCGTCCTCCCTCCCCTTACACAAAACCCCTTGCAGGGAGAAAACAGATGCTGATAACTCTCCCCAGCAGCAGAACCCCTTCCCAGGAGAGGAGGCAGTTGGTCTCTCTCCCCAGCGGCAGAGCCATCCCCTGGGACGGAGGTAGTCGTCCTCCCTCCCCTTACACAGAACCCCTTTCTGGAAGAGGAGACAGGTCGGTTTCTCTCCCCAGCGGCAGAGCCATCCCCTTGGAGCAGAGGTAGTCGTCCTCCCTCCCCCTTACACAGAACCCTTTGCAGGGAGAAACGGATGCCGGTAACTCTCCCCACGGGCAGAACCCCTTCCCCAGGAGAGGAGGACTGTCGGTCTCTCTCCCCAGCGGCAGAGCCAGGTTACAAGGAGAGGAGACAACCGGTCTCTCTCCCACAGTGCAGAGCCATCCCCTGGGAGCGGAGGTAGTCATCCTCCCTCCTCTTACAACTGAAACACCTTCCTGGGAGAGGAGACAGTCGGCCTCATCTCCCCAGCGGCAGAGCCAGGTACAGGAGAGGAGACAGTCGGTCTCTCTCCCAGTGGCAGAGCCATCCTCTGGGAGTGGAGGTAGTTGTCCTCCCTCCCCTTACCACAGAAACCCCTTGCAGTGAGAGATGGAATGTCGATAACTCTCCCCAGCGGCAGAACCCCATCCTTTGGGAGGAAGACAGTCTATCTCCCACCCCAGCAGCAGAGCAGTTTCCCATGGATCGAAGGTTGCAGACTTCCCTCCCAATGGTAGATCTTCTTCTCGGGAGAAGAGACACACGGTCTCTCCACTCAGTAGCTTGGGCAGGGTCTCGACCATTTTCTCGTCCCGGAGTATTTCTCACAAGGGGCGGTACCCGCTCATGCCTGCAAGTTTGGGCACCCGAGTTTTGCCTTGCCCCACCAAGAGCAACTTCCACCTACAGCCGGGAAAACGGCAATGGCTTTGTTGGTTACCGCCCCTGCATTTGGTGCCCACCAGTTTGGGCACCCGAGTCTTGCCTGCCCCACCAAGGAGCAAACCCTCAACCTAGTCTTGGGGTGGGGAATACAGCCGGGGAAACCGGCAATGGATTTGTTTGTGGGTGAGTCAGCCGGTACAAAACAGAGTGTCGCAGAGAGAGGCAGTGTGGCCATGGAACTTAAGGACACTGGAACTTGTGGGACAGCAATTGTTTGGTAGCCGGCCTTAGCAAACTTGTTTGGGACATTAAATTATGTGACTATCCTGCGCCGAGAGATGGGATACACACTCCCAGCAACCGAGAAGTGGAGGGCCACCGTCGGACAGCCCCCAGGCCGACCCATTAAGGGTCTAGGCCAGGTCTGCCAAACTAGAGGTGGGGGAGATGTCACGAATACCGGGCAGCAAGGGTAAACCCCTACCCCCTACAACCTCACCACTGTTGTTTCTCAGTGGTTTTGGGCTCCTCCGAGCAACCACAATCTCTGGGAGCTTTTTGTTTGCTTTTATGTTGGCAAGATTATAGATGTGTTTTGCTTACCCCAGAAGACAAAAGCCGCAACCAAACACAAACCATAAGAAACAGTTTGTTATCCCACAAATACAAACTAATCTTTAAACATAGCTGTTGATGGGATGACAGAAATAAACCATTTGCAGAACCCCATTAGTTTAATCTACACTGACATTTTAAATAGATAAACTAAAAAGCAGCAAAATAAATACATTTTTCACAATGATTAAAATATTGTAAAATAAAATGTAAATTGAGTGGAGAACAAATCTGAGTAATATTTTTGTAAACTAGTATAAGGTTTTAAAAATATTTTTAAATATGATTTATAACAACAGATAATTATACAATTATAATTAAAATGCACCTAGCCTTATGAAGGCAATGTTTCTAAAATACGTTGGGCCCATACAGAGCTAGATTTCAACAGAGTGAGTTCTAATTTAACATGCGCCTGTAAACAGGTAAATCCGCCCGTTTATGGGCACATGTTGAATAACCAGCGGTAGCAATTTGCGCTCTGAAAATTAGCCAGAGGTCAGATATTTACATAGCGGTCTATAGGGGACTGTGTTATTACTATAAATATATATGTATATGCTTATATACATATTTATTTATGTGTTAATATGTGTATATACACATATAAACACATAGATATATATGTATATATTCATAAACATATATTTTAAAATTTTGCAGCCCATGGCTGCGCGACTTACCCCCTTCACTGCTCCAGGTTCTCTGCTGTGACTATCAGCATGAGAATGAGGCTCCCATTGGAGCTTATGGAAGTTTTATGAGCGCAAAGCTTCCATGCAATGCAAACATGAGGTCCCATTCGCATTGCGCTCAACTAGCAAAAGCGCAATTTTGCGCTACACTCGTAATCTGGTCTACAATGTTTTATATATATATATATATAAAATATATATATATATATATATATATATATATATATATATATGCATTTTTTAAATGGAAATATAATTTCTGGCATTTAAAGGCTACGTTTAGCCACAAATCAGCAACCGCTATCCAGGTGCCTAAACAAAAATGGTCCAGCTCCTAAGATTACATTTCTACTTTTTCAAATAAAGATACAAAGAGAACAAATAAAAAATTATAATAGGTGTAAATTAGAAAGTTGTTTAAAACTGCATGCTCTATCTGAATCAGGAAACAAAAAAATGGGGTTCATATCCCTTTAATAAATAAAACATTTAAATAGCAAAGGAGTAAGGAGATATTATACCAAAGAATTCCCCTACTAAATCTTTTTTGTTCTTGGCTAAAACCTATTAGGCCAAGGCCAAAATACACCCCCAATTTGAAGAATTATTTAAAATGAAAATAATAATAATAATAATAATGAGCAGTAGTGCTGCTATATGTAGTCAGTAAATGTATAACCAGTTCTGCTGTTTCTTAGTAACAAACTGATTGTGCCTTTTTCTCCCCAATAACTATAGATTTGCATGAGATCCTGCTGAATAAGTAATGTAAGATAAATGGCCTGTATGCATAATGCAGGCAGGTGATATGAAGCAATTTGGCAGTTAAATTACTGCATTCAAGCATCATTTGTAAATAAACTATGTTGTGCATCCTATCAAGCATTTTAATCCTTTAACCAAGGATATTCACTGGGGGCTGATATAAGGTGCAGTGATAGACCAGTGTCTGTGCTGACCTAATAAAGGTATATTCTGTGCTGCAGTGCAGGAGTGAGGGGTGCAGTACATGATCTCCCAGCTGCTGCATTGCAGGGATAAGGTGCAGTATGAGCTGTGCTGGGATATCTCGAGTATCACTGTGAATTTGTCAAAGCATATGTCCTACACAGCTTGACTGGGACCTTGCACCAGATGTGAATATTAGATTAATTCTGCATTGCAGCAGAGATATCCATTTATAGGTGTGGGACTGAAACAGTCAGGGTGTGTGCATGAAGATTAAATGGAATACTAATAGTATTAGAACAAGGCGTTGCAAATGCTGGAGAGAGATAAAACAAAGTTCTTTATGCATAATACCAGTCATCAGTACTGGTGTTAAACAAAAAAAAAATCACTAAAAATCATTAACCCCTTGGCTGCTAAAGAGAGTTGCAATCCACTGTTATCCAAGATATTGCAGCTCTCTCTATCAGCCAAAGGTTTAAGCATATTAACACTTTGCAAAATAATTCCACACCTGAAGTAACTGAAAACTAATGTTGAAGGTTAGCAGATCTGTACATGGTCAGTGATGAGAGGACAATAAGTTGCAATATGTGATACATTTGAGACCAATACAATAGTTAGTATTAGAAATGCAGCTTTTATATACTGTAAATACACAATTATATTTTAGTCTTAATTTTGTTACATTTATAGAGGTTCAGGAGATTACAGAAATAAGTAATGATTTCAAATTACTTCACCAGTTTTATAGAATTAAAAGAGAGAAATACAGTGGTTTCTACTTACCAATAAATAAATAAATCTTAAAAGAAAAACTGTCTTAACATAAAAACAGGACAGATTTATGTTATTTTGTGGAAGAGATTCACTGAGATTTACTTCAGGAATTAAAAAAAAAATCAGCTTTGGATAACACAGGGATGGGATAGATATTTTGTCACAAACTCTAGGCCAGCAGCTTGATTATCTATGCAAAGTTAACTCTGCCTCTTTTCTAGGGACCACCTGACATGTATATATTTTGGATACTGACAGGGTGGCAATGCATCCCTCCTGCAAAGTGTTCCAGTCTAATTTGGTATCTAAGGGGTTAACATCCAGTCTGCTGATTGGTCCCTATACAGCTTGAAGGTGTGAGATTCGACTTTATATTTGTTCTGCCTATCAATGATCCAACCTACTTATAATAGGAGGATGGAGGGAGGGAAGGAGAGGGGAGGCACAGGTCCAAATATAGAAACAAACATGACTCAGGATTTTCACATGGTTAAAGTAACCTTTTTGATGCCAAAAAGAAAAGAAAATCTAAAAGGGAAGTGATTTTGCCCTTAATTTTTTAATTGTATCATGAGCAATATTTTTTTTTTAGATGATGGAAAATAGAAACATCAATCAATATCAATATTATAAATAACATATTTTTCTTTAAACTATAGGTGTTGGAGAGATGTATTAACAGGTTAATATAACAGGTAGTCTGCTAAAAAAGATTTCTATGGAATGGGTTGCTTTTTTTAAATGTGGAACCACATAATCTCCTCCGCTGATCTAAACTGAGTCTCTCTAAACCCTTTCATGACTGCACAATTTTAGTGGGGCCAATACCCAATTGACTGGTGATTTTTGTAGCTACCAATACAAACCTATGATTATAATTTGAGATTGTGAATACCTGATTTATTAAGATGCTGAGAATGTGCAAAAGCCCTGATTTTAGCAAATAGATTTCACTTTGGGTTTCTCTTTCTGCCCCCACTCACTACTCACCTTGAAAAAACTCCTGGTTTTGCACGTTGTTTCTATTGATGTGGTTGTCTAACTGAGACCTTATATCCTTCAGAGCCAATGCTAGCTCCATGCTCGGTACTTCTCCATGTTGCTGTACAGAAAACTGGCTGCCTTGTATCTCCTTCAGTATATCCTCTACATCCTCCTGGTGGCCTTTACACAGCTGGGTTACTTCATCCTGAAGAGCCTGTACCTTTCTACCCAATTGATCTCTCTCCAGACTACACTCCTGCAGGTACTGTCTCAGTGCCCTCTCAGCAGCAAGTGCTTCATCTCTTACTCTCTCTTCTTCTTGGGTCTTCATTCTCAGAAGTTCTATGTCCTCACTCAACCGGTCCCTCTCTAATTGTTCTTGACCATTTTCAGAGTTGATCTTCAGTAGCTGGTTACGCATATCTCGGATTTCCCTTTCATATAGCTGCCCTATGGCAGAGAACCCGGCCTGCTGTTTCTTCAGAGCTTCTGCCTCTTGTTGTAAATTCCTGTTCTGTTCTTCTAGCCTACGTACCTTATCTATGTACCCAGCAAACCTCTCATTCAACCCTTGTAAGGCCTCCTTCTCATCTCGGGGTCCATTGGAAGGCTCTTGGCTTTCGCTGTATGAAGGGATGCTACGGCGGCTCCGGATCTGGGATTGAAAACTGCTGCTTCCACTGTGAGCAAGGGAGACAGAGCTGGAGCGAAGATAAGATTCCCCTGGAGATCTGCGGTAGGTGACAGGACCCATTGAACGTTCCAGGTTGTAGCTGAGCATTGTGATGTGTAAGGAAATGAATGGATTTGCAGTGTAGTAAGAAAAATAACAAGAAATGCAATGTCAGGAATAGACAGTGAAATGTGGGGATTTAGGGAAAATTGGAAAGAATTTGATACAGGGATAGAGCAAGAGAGAGAAATGACAGAGATTTAGGGATGTGGAAGATGGATAAAGGATAGATGATTTAGTGATAAAGATTGGTAAAGGGATATAGTGATGTAGAGCTGCAGGGAGCTGTCCAGAGTCTGCACAGAGAGAGAGATACAGGGCACTGCGGCAGACAGAGGACAGCATCAGTATTTATACTGCAGCAAACTTCTTAACTCAGCAAAGCAGAGACACCACCCTGCATCACACTCATCATCTTACATGCTGACTTCTCAGTGAGCCAAGCATTACAGATTTACATAGGAACAGAACATTATACCTGTATGCAGCACTGACTAAAGGGGCTCATTCAGTACCGTACAGTTATATATACTAATTTAATAAGCTTACTGCACAAAACAGAATAAATACAAACTTAGGCATGAAAAACTAATTTGTACCTAGTCTTATGTATAGAGGTAAATCTCACACTGAAGCAAAAAGCAGCCACCCTATAAAACATACCTTAACCCAAGTTACCACACTGCACAGAATACTTATTACATGTTGCACCTATTTGCTGTAAATATTTCTTCTAACCATGGTATTTTTTAAACCCTGTGACACTGACACTGTCTACTCTGTAAGATGGACACATAACCTCCTCCAGTTTGGTTTGCATACAGTTTGCAGGATCATACATTTCATAATTTTTCTTTCAGTTACTGGTAGCCAATGGGTTAAAAATAAAATGTACAATGTTTTTCCTTTTATTTACTAATACATACACATGTAATGATGCTAATTTCATAGAAATAACCTGGTTGACCTCTAACTCAGTAACATCTCACCTCAATTTTGTCACTTAACACTCTTTGCTGCTCCAATATTAATACAGCCCACTCCTATCACTGCTTCCTATTGCTGTCTGCAATGTCCTAGCAGGGACATAAGCCAAGATGAAAAAATATCTTCCAGGATCAGAATGAAAGAGCTGCTTATGGGATGTATGACCTCCATTTGTACTTAAACTTTGTGCAGTTGATGAATCCCACAAATGCAATACAATGTCAGAGACTCAGTGGACGCACTATTTAATCTACTTGTGTTGCCATGTCCTATAGCCTAACACTGCATGGCCTGCATTTGTTATTTTTGCTACCCTAGAGGAAGAATAACATGAGAACGTGAGAGGGAGAACAAAATATGAGAAAGGGGTTAACCATATGAATGGTTCTGATCCATATATGTATTATAAAAGGTGCTGTGATATTCAGTACTGATGAAACCCTCACAAAACAAAACAAATAATATGTGTTAAGAATGTGCATTAATGCTGCAACTTCTAAATATTACATAAAATGCAGCAAATAGTCTTCCTATTAGTGCTAGCTGAAATTACATAACACACAAGAGTTACATTTGTTTTATAATTTCTGTCCAAATGATCCACTGTTCCAAAGCAGTAGGATTAATATATAACAGAACATGCACACTTCTATGTAGACTGGTGTCTTTATACATAATGTCAAATGCATAAATATATCTTATTCCCATACATGCCGTATTTGATAAATACATTTATGAATTGCTAGAATGTATACTGTCTGGTATGATTTGCTGCATAGTAACTGCAATTTGTAAATATTACATCAAAGAGTAAGAAATAAAAAGAGAAAGAGGGAAGAAAAAAGAGGGGGAGGGAAGAAAAAAGAAAGGGGGAAAAAGAAAAGTCCCAGAGTAGATTAAAGGGCCATTATACACTCATTTTGTCTTTGCATACATGTTTTGTAGATTATCTTTTTATAAAGCCCATAAAGCTTATTTTTAAATAACATTGCTCTGATTTTCAGAATCCTAACCAAGCCCCAAAGTTTTATTTGAATACTGTCAGCTACCTTCTCCAGCTTGCTGCTGTTTGTGTAAAGGGTCTTTTCATATGCAAAAGAAGGGGAGAGGGGGGAAGTGTCTTATTTCCCACTTGCAGTGGGCTTTCCAACTACATTTTCAACAGAGCTAAACTGAAAGCTTCTAAGTAAGTTTTTAAACAGTTTTATACTGGATTTTTATATCAGTATCTGTGCATCTTATTCTTTATAGTAGTGTCTATTACATGCAGTTATAATAAAAATGAGTCTATACTGTCACTTTAAAAAAAAATACAATAGAGATAAAAAAAAAAGAAACTGAGAAAAAAAGACAAAAAATTTGAAATATCAAGAAGGTTTGGGGTGGTTTTCATATAGAAATAAAAAATAAGTAGGTTAGGTAAAACTATACTCAGATACCACATGGATTTAACTCTGAGTTTGACATCATAAATCATTGGAAGTAATGATTGGCTTCATGGTCCAGTACACCCACATATTAATACATAAATTTCTCAATAAATTTCTCATTTAAAATATTTCCCAAAATAATCTTTGTAATAATCTCTTGTGGGGTTAACTGCTTATGATACATTTTGAAAGATGATGATATAGACAAGATGATATAGGGTCTATATATATATACATCCTCCTTAATGACAGATGTTTTGACATGAACATATGCACTATAGGGATCACTTTCTGTCTAGAACATTTAATTAATTTGACATACAAATAGGGCACACGTTCATAATACCAGTATAATAAGTGCAGCTTGAACCTTATGAACGCCATGGCTAATCTGTTACCTGTTAAATTTATTAGTTTTTGAAAAAAAATTTAAACATATGTTTATTTCAAAAGTTATGATAAATTGATATATACTTATTGTTTATTATTAACATTATGTTTATGAAAGGTTTTTTATGATTAGCAGATGTTCAATGCTGGTTCTGCTGTTCACATTTCTGCAGCTCATGCTTATTTTATGCTTTTGTCTTTATTGTCTTACATATCTTAACGTTATTCCATTATTCCATTATTTCGTTATTAGATATGTTTATCTTACAGAAATCTTACAATATCATGTTTCTTGTTCATATTGATAAACATATACTTCGTAGTAGGCTCTTGACAAAAGCATTATATATATACTGAGTTTTTTATGAACTGCTCTTGTCAAACAATTTCAGACTTGAATATATGCATATATCATGCCCTATTCCCTATCCACCTCCATTTCCCATTGTTTAATGTGTGAAATAAGTAATTGCTTGTGTGCATTCAGTACTTTAATGGTTAATAGGGGTGTGTTGAGCACCAACCAATAACCATGTTTTGTAACCTTTTTAAGATGGCACTCACCTGTGCCTAATCAGGTTTATGAGTACGGCACTAGCCGAAACGCATAAAACCTGATACCTCTGTGCGTGTATCATGTTTGCTTTTTTAAAATTGAAGAAATAAAGGCTGTTTTATTTATACCATATGGATATTGGGATCGATTTTTTCTTTTTTCTATTTCATTATTGGGATTACAAGGAATCCTATTCAAGATACCCTCTATCCTTAAGCACCTTAGAAGTGACTGAGGGCGGATAAAGTGCTCATTTTCGGAGCCAACACAGCTACCTTGGCAATATCGTTCTCACAAGACACCTTTGCAGTACAGGATTGGTTGACCACCAACCACATGACCCAACTCACGGATTCGAATTGGTTGTTTGCACCTGGAGGCAAGCCAGAACTGGTTCAGTGAGGAGCCGCGTAGCTAAGGTGCTTGTAGCAACAGCACCTGTTGGGCAGCGGCTGAATTGATCGATTGTTCCTTGCGGGGAGACGAGCAGTTGGAGCGCCTGGTCGGCTCTATTTCCGCATGAGTGGATGCTCGTCGAACGGAGTACGGTCAAAGTGGGTGAGTCTATTTACTACACAAGTTACAGAACCTATCTGTTAATTAAGGTGGAGGAATTATTGCTCGATAGAGCTTTTCTTATTATATCGCCTAAGGTTTTCAAGTATGAGCTGTGAACTGCCACTAACATATATCGGCTAACCAAGGGTTAAAACACGGAACTTTTTCTCTTTTTTCTAGGTAAAACTATCACCATTGTTAAAAGGGACATAAAACACTTACGACTAGATTACAAAGTCTTGCGTCAGCCTTAAAATGCAGCGTTGAGAGGTCCCAACGCTGCTTTTTAAAGGGACATTATACACTCATTTTTTCTTTGCATAAATGTTTTGTAGATAATCTATTTATATAGCCCATAAAGTTTTTTTTTAAATTAATGTATAGTTTTGCTTATTTTTAAATAACATTGCTCTGATTTTCAGACTCCTAACTAAGCCCCAAAGTTTTATGTGAATACGCTCGACTACCTACTCCAGCTTGCTCCTGTTTGTGTAAAGGGTCTTTTCATATGCAAAAGAAGGGGGAGGGGGGGTGTCTTATTTGCCACTTGCAGTGGGCTTTCCAGCTACCTTTTCAATAGAGCCAAACTGACAGCTTCTAAGTAAGTTTTTAAACAGTTTTATACTGGATTTTTATATCAGTATCTGTGCATCTTATTCTTTATAGTAGTGTCTATTACATGCAGTTATATGAAAATGAGTGTATACTGTCCCTTTAATGCCCGCTGGTATTACGAGTCTGGCAGGTACAGGTGTACCGCTCACTTTTCTTCCACGACTCAAGCTTACCGCAAATCCCCTTACGTCAATTGCGCATCCTATCTTTTCAATGGGATTTTCCTAACTCCAGTATTACGAGTCTTGGAAGAAGTGAGCGGTAGACCCTCTCCTGTCAAGATTCCTGCCACATTTAAAAGTCAGTAGTTAAGAGTTTTATGGGCTATTACAATTACACCTAACACTACACTATCATTAAATGAATTACCTAAACTAGCTACAATTAAATACAATTAAATAAACTAAAGTACAAACCCCCCCACTAAATTACAGAAAATAAAAAAATAATTACAAGAATTTTAAACTAATTACACCTAATCTAATCCCCCTAATAAAATAAAAAAGCCCCCCAAAATAATAAAATTCCCTACCCTATACTAAATTACAAATAGCCCTTAAAAGGGCTTTTGCGGGGCATTGCCCCAAAGTAATCAGCTCTTTTACCTACCCTACTCTAAAACCCACCCAATCTCCCCTTAATAAAACCTAACACTACCCCCTTGAAGATCACCCTACCATGAGCCGTCTTCACCCAGCCGGGCACAAGTGGTCCTCCAGAGGGGCAGAAGTCTTCATCCGATCCGGGCAGAAGAGGACCTCCAGACGGGCAGAAGGCTTCATCCAGGTGGCATCTTCTATCTTCATCCATCCGGAGCGGAACGGGTCCATCTTGAAGCCAGCCGACGCGGAACATCCTCTTTTTTCGACGACTCCCGACGAATGAAGGTTCCTTTAAATGACGTCATCCAAGATCAGCCAATTTGGAATTAAGGTAGGAAAAATCCTATTGGCTGATTGGATCAGCCAATAGGATTGAGCTTGCATTCTATTGGCTGTTCCAATCAGCCAATAGAATGCAAGCTCATCAGCCAATAGTATTTTTCCTACCTTAACTCCGATTGGCTGATAGAATCCTATCAGCTAATCGTAATTCAAGGGACGCCATCTTGGATGACGTCATTTAAAGGAACCTTCATTCGTCGGGAGTCGTCGGAAGAAGAGGATGCTCCGCATTGGCTGGCTTCAAGTTGGACCTGCTCCGCTCTGGATGGATGAAGATAGAAGATGCTGCCTGGATGAAGCCTTCTGCCCGTCTGGATGTCCTCTTCTGCCCGGATCGGATGAAGACTTCTGCCCCTCTGGAGGACCACTTGTGCCCGGCTGGGTGAAGACGGCTCAAGGTAGGGTGATCTTCACGGGGGTAGTGTTAGGTTTTATTCAGGGGGGATTGGGTGGGTTTTAGAGTAGGGTTGGGTGTGTGGGTGGTGGGTTTTAATGTTGGGGGGTATTGTATTTTTTATTACAGGTAATAGAGCTGATTACTTTGCGGCAATGCCCCGCAAAAAGCCCTTTTAAGGGCTATTTTGAATTTAGTATAGGGTAGGGATTTTTATTATTTTGGGGGCTTTTTTATTTTATTAGGGGGATTAGATTAGGTGTAATTAGTGTAAAATTCTTGTAATTATTTATTTATTTTCCGTAATTTAGTGGGGGGGGTTGTACTTTAGTTTATTTAATTTAATTGTATTTAATTGTAGTTAGTTTAGGTAATTAATTTAATGATAGTGTAGTGTTAGGTGTAATTGTAATTTAGGTTAGGGTTTATTTTACAGGTAAATTTGTACTTATTTTAACTAGGTAGTTATTAAATAGTTAATAACTATTTAATAACTATTCTACCTAGTTAAAATAAATACAAAGTTGCCTGTAAAATAAAAATAAACCGTAAGATAGATACAAATGTAACTATTGGTTATATTGTAGCTATCTTATGGTTTATTTTATAGGTAAGTATTTAGTTTTAAATAGGATTAATTTATTTAATTTTAGTAATTTTACTTCGTTTTATTTAAATTATATTTAAGTTAGGGGGTGTTAGACTTAGGTTTAGACTTAGGTTTAGGGGTTAATAAATTTAATATAGAAGCGACGACGATGGGAACGGCAGATTAGAGGTTAATAATTGTAGGTAGGTTGCGGCGACATTGGGGGCGGCAGATTAGGGGTGAATAAATAAAATGTAGGGTTCAGCGATGTTGGGGGCAGCAGATTAGGGGTTCATAGGGATAATGTAGGTGGCGGTGGTGTCCGGAGCGGTAGATTAGGGGTTAGTAATATTATGCAGGTGGCGGTGATGTCGGGGCGGCAGATTAGGGGTTAATAAGTGTAAGATTAGGGGTGTTTAGACTCGGGGTTCATGTTAGGGTGTTAGGTGTAGACATAACATTTATTTCCCCATAGGAATCAATGAGGCTGCCTTAGAAGCTTAACGCTGCTTTTTTGCAGGTGTTTTAGAAGCTTAACGCTGCTTTTTTGCAGGTGTTAGTTTTTTTTTCAGCCGATTCTGCCCCATTGATTCCTATGGGGAAATCGTGCACAAGCACGTTTTACCTGCTCACCGCTACCGTAAGCAACGCTGGTATTGAGGTGAGATGTGGAGCTAAATTTTGCTCTACGCTCACCTTTTTGCCTTTAACGCCGGGTTTAAAAAAACCTTTAATACCAGCGTTGTCTTAAGTGAGCGGTGAAAAAAAAAAGGCTTGTTAGCAATGCACCCGTTACCGCAAAACTTGTAATCTCTGTGTTATTGTTTTTATATATATATAAAAATTGTACTTTGTCCTATGCTCCATAAAGAGGCCAAAAAGCGAAATCTGTAACCTCGGTTTTCAAAATGCTGCAATGGCCTTAACCAGCTTTTAATATTGCAGCATTTGTGGGCTACACAATTAGTTTTTTGTCAAGCATGGGACAAGCACAAAATATGTACAAAGCAACTGCTGCTTAAAGCGACATTTAACCCATTTTTTTCATTTCAAAATTCAGAAAACGCATAAAGAACTAGATTACAAGTAGTGCAGTATTTTTTTCCCTGTGATCACGAAAACTCCACTTAGAATTAAGCTTTTTGTGCTAGACGGGTTTCGCTCGTATTACAAGTAAAAAAAAAAATACGCATTTTACGCTAGCAGTAACCCATTTAATATTTGAAAATCGCGTTTTTACATTCTTCATAGAAGTCAATAGAGAAAATAAAGTTGAAAAGAAACACCCACTCTCTCGCCCAAACACCATGACATATTCGCAATAGCGCTAACCCAACATGAAAATATGAATATTTCATATTCCAATGTTCTTTCAAATGTTTTTTTTTAATATGCGCAAACACGATTGCATATTGTAATATGTGCATACCCAACATGAAAAACATAATTTATGTAAGAACTTACCTGATAAATTAATTTCTTTCATGGTGGCTAGAGTCCACGATTTGTTACACATGGGATATAATACCCAAGATGTGGAAGTCCACGAGTAACAAAATACAAAAGGAGGGATAAAACATAAACAGCTTTTTTTCGCTGAAAAATCATATAAAAATTTAAAGACTTTTAATCACTAAAAAACTCAAAAAAATAATAGGCTATGAAAGCAAAGGGGATCAAGTCCGATGCTGCAATCATAAGGCCTAAAACCTCCATACACATAGCCACTGAAGGGTATGATAGAGACTGAAGGTTCAGACAAGCTGAAACTAATTTTATTTGTCTCTTTTCTGTTAGATAAAGAGTCATGGACACTGAGTCTGTTTGGAAACAAAAAAATAAGTGACCTTTGTCTGAGGAATCAAGAAACTCTTTAGAAAATTGATCCTCCAACCATGATTTTGAAGAAACAACAATAGTTTATTTGTGTGAGATTCTGCTAAATTAAAAGATTGAGCTAGAACCAAGATATCGTCCAAATAAGGAAACACCGCAATACCCTGTTCTCTGGTTACAGATAGAAGGGCACTGAGAACCTTTGAAAATATCCTTGGTGCTGTTGCTAGACCAAACAGAAGAGCAGTGAACTGAAAATGCTTTTCTAGAAAAGAGAATCTCAGAAATTGAAAATGATCTGGGTGAATACTTAGTGATGTGAAGATAAGCATCATGTAAGTCTATTGTGGACATATAATGACCTTGCTGAACAAAAGGCAGAATAGGCCTTATAGTTTCCATCTTGAAAGTTTGAATTCTTAGAAATCTGTTTAGTGTTATCAGATCCAATATTGGTCTAAAGGAATTCTTTGGTACAATGAATAGATTTGAGTAAAAAACATTTCCTTGTTCCTGTACTGGAACTGGAACAATCTATCCCATAAGTTCTAGATTTGAGACACATGTTAGAAAAGTCTGAGCTTTTACCGGATGTTTTGGAACGTGAGTTAGATAAAACCGTCCTCTTGGGGGTTTGATTTTGAAACCAATTTGATATCCCTGTGAGATAATATTCTTGTTTTCTTGACAGGATTAGGTTTCTTGAATTGTTTAGATTTATTCCAATAGGAAAAAGGTCTCCAGGTAGAGCCAGGGGCTTTAGGAGGGGGAGGCTTTTGATCTTTGTTTCAAAAAAGAATGAAAATGATTTGGAGCCTTGCATTTCCCTTTAGATCTATAGGCAGAAAAACTGACGCCTCCAGTAATAGAAGTAATAATTGAATCTAATTGTGAACCAAATAGATTCTTACCTTGGAAAGAAAGAGATAGTAATAAAAACTTAGGAAACCATACCAGCATTCCAACATTTAAGCCATAAACCTCTTTTTAAAGCTAATGACATAGTTTTAATATTTATCTTAATAATGGCAAATACTGCATCGCAAATAAAGAGATTTGCCTCTAGTGGTTAATGTAGAACATTAGAACATTCAGGTAGAACATTCAGGGTCTGAAGAAAATTGCTGAGCAAGATTAGATAGCCAAAAAGTAGAGGCGGCGGCTACATCAGCAGCAATAGATATAGCTGGCCTACGGACATAGCCAGTATGTAAATAAGCTCTTCTCAAAAAAGATTCAATTTTCTTATCTAAAGGATCTTTGAAAGAAGTACTATCTTCTAAAGAAATCGTAGTACGTTTAGCTAGAGAAGAAATAGCCCCATCTACATTAGGGATAGTTTCCCATAGCTCCAAATTAGCAACAGGTAAAGAATACCATTTTTTAAACCTAGACGAAAAGTTTAAAGAAGTACCAGGTTTAGACCATTCCTTAGATATAATATTAGAGCTCTGTTCACCTGTTCTAACCAGTAAATAAATAAGAGAGTAGTCACAGCTAAAAAGTAGATGCTGTGAAAAAGAATGACAAGGCAGCACTCAAATTGCATAAATAACAAGTGGTTTATTTAGTAAACCTACACATGTCAAAAACAAAATTCCCAAAAACCCTTAATTACAATAAAAGGAGTGACTATTGAACCCAGGCCTGGTTAGTACTTTATCTGACACACTACCGTAAAACTGCGGTTATTACAAGTGATTGTTCGAAGTATATAACATATCTTAAACTATGCACTGTTACAAACAAACAATGTGTGAAAAATAAACTGTTGCAACATAATTCAAAAGAGACACAGATTAACAAATGTCCGTTTTAACAGAGCACTTAGTGTGAATCACACGCTCTGTAAATGAAATGTGTTACAAAAGTGCTCTGTTAAAACGGACATTTGTTAATCTGTGTCTCTTTTGAATTATGTTGCACTCACTCCTTTTATTGTAATTAAGGGTTTTTGGGAATTTTGTTTTTGACATGTGTAGGTTTACTAAATAAACCACTTGTTATTTATGCAATTTGAGTGCTGCCTTGTCATTCTTTTTCACAGCATCTACTTTTTAGCTGTGACTACTCTCTTATTTATTTATTTAATATTTCATTATGACTGCTAGCACCAAAATTGTTTTTGTTTGTGATCTAGATAGAGTGCACACATTTCAATAATTAGTAATTTGTTCTAACCAGTAAACCATTATAACAGGAGTGTCCAAACCAAACGGGGCAGGATTTCACTATGAATGCATAGACATAGGAATTAATCAAGGTGAGTGACTTTAATAGATACCTCAGCCTACATAGGTTTAGCCTAGCCACATAAAAGCTCTGGGCTCAGGTAAACAACCATGTGACCTCATGACACACCAGACACACCATAACCTTTAAAATGGACCTTTAATGCTCAAGATCAAGAGACATGTCAGGAAAGGGATGACTCTCAACAGGACACTCCTGCCATATAGTGACACGTGAACGCTCCAGACATGTGCACGCTCCTGAGCATATGTGCCTGCATTTAAACAAAAGATACCAATAGAACAAAAAAATGATAATAGAAGTAAATAAGAAAGTTGTTTAAAATGGCATGCTTTATCTGAATCATAAAAGGAAAAACTTGGGTTTCATGTCCCTTTAAGGACAGTTTTAGGTGTTATTCAACTTCTTATTTTATTAAAAAAAAAAAAAAGCAAAACATTTACATTCTCGCTCAAATACAAACAAGTGGGGATGTTTTTGGTATCTGTTACCTAAAGGGACAGTCTAATCGAGAATATTTATTGTTTAAAAAGATAGATAATCCCTTTATTACCCATTACCCAGTTTTGCATAACCAACACAGTTATATTGATATACTTTTTACCTTGTAATTACCTTGCATCTAAGCCTCTGCAGACTGCCCCCTTATTTCAGTTCTTTTGACAGACTTGCATTTTAGCCAATCAGTGCTGATTTCTAGGTAAATCTAGAGGAGTGAGCACAATGTTAATCTATATGGCACACATGAACTAGCGCTGTCTAGCTGTGAAAAACTGTCAAAATGCACTAAGATAAGAGGCAACCTTTAAGGTCTTAGAAATTAGCATATGAGCCTACCTAGGTGTAGCTTTCGACAAAGAATAACAAAAGAACAAAGCCAATTTGATGATAAAAGTAAATTGGAAAGTTGTTTAAAATTGCATGCTTTATCTGAATCATGAAAGATTAATTTTGACTAGAATGTCCCTGTACAATTGTTTTTCCCTTAATCTGTTTCCAATGGCCTGTTATACCAGCTGCAGATTATAAATTGTATGAAAAAATGCTTATTTATGTTTATTTTTGTATTTGAAATAGCTTGTTTTGTTGTTTGACAACATAACCCATTCAATTGGTTTGAGCTTGCAGGGAAATCAGATTTCCTTATTTTATCACTTTCTGTACACACACACACATGCTTTTTTTATTATCTCTGTTTGCAAACCACAGCCTAGTATCTAGGGCTTGATGATCAGAAACTAGCCATCATGGAGAGAAATCACACAAAATATATGGGATATGTCTCAAGATAACATTTCTGTTTCTACAATTTTTTGAGGGACTTCGCCATACTGATGTTACAATTGTGCCACACGTATATTTAACAAAGATTTTTTTTTTGTATAAACCTGTGTTGAGTCTGCAATTGTTTGATATCCATGAGAGCAGAGTGTTTTTGTGAACAAAAGATCAAAAGGTTAAGCAATAAAGACAATTTTTCACAGCCTTCTTTGCTCATATTTACCAAGGGTGCCAATATTAGTGGAGGGCGCTGTATTATATATCTTTAGATATGTATATGTAGTATGTGTCTCATTGTTAAAGCCCTTTGCCTGCTTTTTTTTTCTAACACCTAAGACATTTTTTCTCTAATATCTTTGAGCCTTTATAACTTTTGAGTGCATTATTTTTTATTTTTTCCGATAGTGTTATTATTAGTGAAACTGTACTTTGTAATGTATTTTTGATGTGTTTTGTAACACTTTTTTGTTTAGTGAAACAGTTGATCAGCTTTTAACTTGTAATATGAGCGGAAAACCCCGGCACGCGCCTGCAGCCGCAATAAACCTCTTATTTCTCGTGTGTAACTGTTAACGCGCCACTCGTAATGTGGCTCTATGTATTACACACCCAAATAATCAAACAATCACTGGTACCTAAGAACACAATAAAATTAGTAACACCTGAGGTGCCCCCAAAAGCTTGGTAATTATTATGTGAATAAAGGAACATTGGTGGCATAATTTTGGAGTACCATGCTCTTACTTTTTTAGTAAACATTTGACTACAACTTAGGAGTTGTTTTGCATCCGACTGTGTAACTTATGTGTTCTATGGACTTTGTCTGTTAGTAAATGCAGGATGTTTGTGTATAACAAAGTATACACCTACAACAAAAACACTGGTCAATTAGACTTTTGGATTAATTTATATTTAGGCTAAAACATAGATCTTACAAGATTCTGGTTTGTGTGATTGAAAAAAGAGAAAACAAAGACGTATTCATGTATTTTTCTGGGAAGTATACAAATATACTACAGTGTGTGTGTCTCATGTATGAATCTGGCATGATCACAGTGTGTTTTACTACAGCAGATTATTATTTTTTTATTCTATTAATAATAGTTTAATAGTATTTCTATAAGAATCGATATTTATTTTGCATTCTTTAATTTCAAGATGTGAGAACTTGAAAACAATTATTGTTTAAAACAAAGTCAGCTTCATCATCTTCTTCTTAATAATAATAATAATAATAGTAATTCTAATAACATATATATCGGCACAAAGGGTGTTTTGGAAAAGTGTGTGTATGCATAATAAATAAATAAGGCTTGTGTGCATAATTAGATATTTAGTACTGGTGTCAACTGCACTTAACAGTCAAGAATAGGCAGAAATACATTTTAACACCAAGAAACGTTTATATCGGTCTTGCTCAGTGTCAAGGCAATGTGATCCAGCACTGCAGCTCCTCTCAATCTGCAGTTTTACTGCTCTTTCTGCATCCCCACTGCAGCATTCTTATCACATCAGCGTTTTTCCCTGCATTCTGTTCAGCTAAGCTAGAAACACCCATCTCCTCCTCCTACATCTTTTTTTTCCTCATTCCTATAAAGGCAGTAAATGTGCCCTAGACAAATCAGAATATAAAACATAATTGACTATCAGTTTTTAGATATTCATATAACTTATTAATAAATATCTGTCACAGCACACACCAAGCTATTTTAAGCTGAGTAAATGTATATTTTTGATTCTGCAGTATTATTAGTAATGTACATATTTAATTACCATATTGTTTATTATTATTACTATGGTAACTCCTTGATATAGGGTTACACAGTAATCATGTCCAGAACTTCCCCAGACCGTATATATGCAAAAGGAGGATATGTCTGATTGTTTGCACATCACAATTTTAAATGCGTTATTTAAGAGATTTTATTTTATTTTTTATTTATTTTAATAAACCTTTTGTTTCACAAGACCAGCATGTGTTACCTCCCAGTTGCTTGTTTTCTGGGTTATTTTTGAGGCTGGACACTCTGGCAGCAGTTGTTAATTAAGAGTGAGAGTGGTTGTGTGTGTATATATATATATATATATATATATATATATATATATATATATCATCACACCTATATGATCTTGTTGGTCATCCAATTCCAAAACCATGGGCATTCATATGGATTTGTCCCCCCTTTGCAGCTATAACAGCACAGTCTCTACTCTTTTAGGAAAGCTTTTCACCAGATTTTGGAGAGTGTCTATGGAAATTTGTGCCAATTGAGCCAAAAAAGACTGATGATGGACAAGAAGGTCTGGCTGCAATCGGCATTCCAATTCATCCCAAATTGAGGTCAGGGCTCTGTGCAGGGTTCTTGAGTTCATCCACACCAAACTCCTCAAATCATGTCTTCATGGACCTTGTTTTGTGCACAGGGGGCACAGTCATGCTGGAACAGGAAAGGGACGTCCCCTAACTGTTGCCACAATGTTGGAAGTACCCAATTGTCTAAAATTTCACAGGTATGTGATAGATTGTATGCACCTGTTAGCAATGGGTGTTGCTGAAAATCATGAATCCAATAATTGATAGGGGTGTCCACATACTTTTGTTCATATAGTGCATTTCTACAAGAGTTTAAGAGAGAAGCAGATTTATTCTTACTGATAAAGCTAATTTGTCATGCTCATAGTAGAAGTATATGAAAACTGGCCCTGCCATTGTTATCAACATTTTTATATTGTATCTTTTTAACCGTATAGATAATTTCACACTAAGTCCAAAAAATGATCTTGAGAGCTAATTAGATTTTTACATCCTCAGTATAACTGCACAGTGCGTGTATACATATTAGTATTTCATAACGTGAAAAGAGGAGAGCGCCACTAATAAAAAATGTGTGTGAGCGGCTGTTGTAAAAATATGTGTAAGCAGCTGTTATAAAACAAAGGAAACAAATAAATTACAAACAGTGACAGCGCTAAAATAAAAGTAAATGCAAACGGGGGGGGGGGGGTGTTTGGCTGATATGATCAGAGCAGAAGTGAGGAGCTCCGTTAGTTTTAGAGAGTATAAGACAGATTTAGCCAGAAAAATGTATTAAAAAATAAGTGACATATGCTTAGGCAGTAAAGCATACTTCAGTGATCAGGTGGTTACCAATTTATGAGCCTTTAATCCGGTGAATCGCGGTGGACTCACCCCTTGACCCTCTAAGGGACTGAAAGTTTGCTACACCACAGCTGCCTCTCATCTGCAGCTCCAGAGGGTCGGGGCCCCGCTCCGGAGCCCCTGCGGCTGCAGACAAGCCTGGTTGCTACCACAGAAACAAGAGGACAGATCTCCCATCAAACCCGCCGTCGGGTCTTGGCATCCACACTTCAGGCAATAGTGACGTACAGACCCTAAAGGCGGTACAAGACTCCCATCTTGGCACCTGAGGCTAACCTACCTACAAAACATAAGTGGGCAACCAGCACCCCATAGAGGGACATCTGCAGCGACGGCATAACCTGGTGTGGCGCGATCGGCCACCATCTTAGGCCTATCAACCCAGCAGGTATAGCTACACATCCCAGGCACTTTCTGGGCTGTTAAACACCATCAAATGACCTGCGGACTGTCTCCTCGGCTGAGGAGGCACAAAACAACAGCTCCTTGTGACCTGGCCGGACGGCCTAGCATCTCACCAGACAGGCGCACCAACTACTGTTAAGCCCACGTGGTGGACTAAGGCCCAGTGCATCCGGAGTCAAGCATATCCCGAGTACATCGCACATCACTAGCCCTGGACCCTTTACCAACTAGTTCTCATGGCTAAGGGGTCTCGGGGAATCCTTCTCTAATCCGAATCTGCAGGAACAGAAGAGGCGCAAATTGGCGGGAAAGACAGCCATCTTAACCTATACAGAGATCCGAGCATCCCCAAACACCACGCTGTGCCTGCTGAGAATACTTTCTCCTACCCGAGCTCCAGTGACTCCTCAGTCCACTTCCCTGCAGGGGAAACCGCTTGAGCTGCTGCCATCTCTCGAGTACCGACCTTCCTCTGAATACGGGGTGAGACCTGTCCTCTTATTATAGCACACGTTGAGGGGTGGGGGTTCCTACACAGCTTATACCTCTCCTAATACCTTGTATTGAAGGCCCACAAAGACACTATACCTACGTTTCAGTGTACAAGGGGATGCAAACAGAATCAGATCTGGTAAAGTGACCCACCTCAACCCTATCTCCTGTTAGAGACTTTGCCTCTACTTAACCTATATTACCTAGCTACATAAAGCAAAGCAAACAAGCTGGTGACTTTTGTGCCTGAAATTCTACTCTGCAGGGAACTGGGCTTTACAAGTCACATACTGGATTACCCACTAACAGCTGCTGGAGAACATTTCATTGTCAAGACCCTCACATATGGTACTCCTTTCCCTGGAACTTCCAGAGGTGACTAGTGAGGAGTTCACATACAGTTGGTGGGGGGCTGCAGTCTCTCCCCAGGGAGCCTTCAGCGGTAACCCCAGTATAGGTGGTTCTGGACTTAGTACAGTTCTTCACATTACTCTCATATCACAATAGCTGCTGCGCCAGTTAAATGTCTTTGGGTTATTACCTCAAGGTGTAGTGCTGCGGAATCTGTTGGCACTCTACAAATAACCGATAATAATAATAATAATAGTGTCTTTTTTGTTTTCATCCTAATACTTTACTTTTACAAGGCTCCTGTTTTATATTCTGCATATTTGTACTGGTCTTATAAGACTTGCTTTTGTCCGCTGATAAGAGGCTGGTGTGCTGAATTATTGGTTATATAGTTTGACCAGGACCGTATCAGCTCACTCTCTAAGTAGCCCTGGTCTATGTACCCTACCCATTACCAACACTCATAGTGCCATTATATGTATTGTTTACATTGCATTGTCTCCCCCCTTCTCGGGGTCTGTTACCCGGGGGACCCCTAGCCGGCTCTACCTTTCCTACTCTGCTTGTCTTTGTTGGTCACTTACCTCTCCCTTTCCCTTCCTTTGGGTCGCACCCTTTGTTCCCGAGCCGGGTGGGGGTCTGCGGGGGATCTCGTGGGTGGTGGGCCCTGCTATGATAGGGAGTGTATGGGTCTTTCTTTATTAACATGTCCCCGGGGAATTCCTGCTGGCCTTTGCCCCCCTGCGATGGCTTCCCCTGACACATTTCAAGTGGGGGAACTTTGGTCTTTAATTTGACCGCTATCATGGAGGGGTAGGGGCCGGGGAAGGCCTCTTGGCCCTACTCCATAGACAAAACCCCAGGGCCGGTTAAAAAAAACGGTCTTAGATAATTTCGCCCAGCCTCACAAAGAGCCTGAGGAAGACTCAGGTGATGGTCTAAGCGAGTCTGAGTCCTTGGGTGAGGGATCCCAACATGATGCCACACCATCTTCTCGATCTCAACACTTCATTACAGAGGACACTCTCAAGAAAATGTTTGCACGACAAACACGTTCTATTACAAAATAAATACAAAGGAGCCATGCAGAACTCATAAAAGATATTCAGAAATAGGAGACAGGGTGGATTCCCTTGAGAGAAAGCAGGATGACATCACTACAGATCAATCAAACCTCTTGGCTTACTCTGAAGATTCCAAGGGATACCGGAGGACATTGCACCAGCAGAACTGCAGAAATATCTGACAGAATTCTTTGAAGGTGTGTTGGGCTCCACCAAGGGTATGGCCACCACTATGGAGAGAGCCCATACAGCCCTGTGCCCAAGAACGGTCTCACAGGAGAAGTCACGAGACGTCATAGTTTGCTTCCACAGCTTTCTCTTTAAAGATAGGCTTATGCAAGCTGCCTTTCGCAAACCACAATTGGAGGAAAAATTCCAGGAGATCCAGCTGTTACCAGATTTGTCGGCGCACACATTACAGCATAGAAGACAATATCAGCCAGTTACAACGGTACTCAGACGGGCAGGTATTAAATATAGATGGGGTCACCCGGCTAAGTTGATAATCACTAGGGATAACCAGACACACACAGTGTCCTCGCTATCTCAGGGAATTACCCTGTTTGCACAATGGGGACTCCAAAATGACAGCTAGAACCTGCCCCTGTTAGGGCGGAACTGAGAGCCACGGCTCCCGAATGGTCTATTAAGGATCAGCGGCCCAACAGACAGAAAACATAGCAGACGCAGGATTCGCAAGCGCCTCATGCTCTTCCTCCTTGACAATATGGCACCAACAGTAGATAACCTTACTTTCCTCCATTGAACTTCCTCACTGCTGCCAATAGGACATGCAGGGGAGAAAGAGGTAAACAAGTTAAGAATTTAGGCCCAGTACTTTGTATATACTGATTTTGTTTACACCTATCTTGTTAGAGGTTAAATCTGGTTAAGTAATGTTTAAGGGCACACAAGGAACAGGTTAATTACTTCTAACTCCAATCGAGGGCTATTAAAACTGTTACCACTGTTGATGAACCACTACTCGGTTATTTATTGCTATTATTGCTATTGATATGATGTTAGTTCTTAGCATAATTCTCAGGTTGACAATAAGGCACCGATAGTAGACAAACTCATTTCCCTCCATCAAACCCTCTCACCACTGCCATAAAAGAGGCAAACAAGTTAAGACTGCCCGTGTTTAGGCCCAGTATTTTGTATAAATTGACTATATTTACACCCAGTTTATTAGAAGTTAAAGTCTATTTAAAGGGCCATAATACCCAAATGTTTAAACACTTGAAAGTGATGCAGCATAGCTGTAAAAAGCTGATTAGAAAATATCACTTGAACATCTCTATGTAAAAAAGAAAGATATTTCTCCAACATTGGTGTGTCCGGTCCACGGCGTCATCCATTACTTGTGGGAAGGAGAGCACACAGCAAGAGCTGTCCATATAGCTCCCCCTCTGGCTCCGCCCCCCATTCATTCTCCTTGCCGCTCTGAACAAGTAGCATCTCCACGGGGATGGTGAGGAGTTTGTGGTGTTAGTTGTAGTTTTTTATTCTTCTATCAAGAGTTTGTTATTTTAAAATAGTGCTGGCTTGTACTATTTACTCTACAACAGAAAAGTGATGAAGATTTCTGTTTAAGAGGGCTATGATTTTAGCACAAGTAACTAAAATCCATTTCTGTTACCACGCAGGACTGTTGAAACCAGAGAACTTCAGTTGGGGTCAACAGTTTGCAGACTCATCTGCTTCAGGTATGACTAGTCTCCTTCTAACAACACAGGCTAATGCTAGATGACAGTCATTTTTCCCCTCAGGGAAAACGGTAAGCCATTTTTCTTTTACCTCAGCAAAAAAGATAACAGGCTTCCCCTTTTTGATTTTTATGCTGGTAGACACTGTCAGGGGCCAAATCGATTGTTTTTTATTACAATATGATGGCAATTGAAATGTTTTATAAGCTCATATACACTTGGGGACGTTTTTTATTGATCTGGCTTGCTTTAGACACCTACATCTAGTCAGGAAGGCCCCTTCACTCTAGTGTACTGAGGGAGGAGGCCTCATTTTGGCACTTCAGTTAATTTCAAGGCAGTGCATGCAGTTCCATGTGAAAGGGTCCTGTGGTTCAGAAAGTGACTCCAGAAGGCTTATTTCTGTGGATGATTGACCCCTAAGAAAGGTAAAAGCTGCAGCAATGCTATAAGCAGGGATTGTGGTGTGTAAAAACGGTTAAATCCAACAATTAGCTCCGGTTTGCTTGTTTTAAGAGCTAGAGTCTCCATATTTGCTGTGCAATACTTTCTAAGCATTAAGACACTGGGGTCCAAATTTCAGAAAAATCGGATATTGCCTTCATAGTTTTTTGAACATTCAGAAATAAAGTGTGTCATTTTATTATTTAAAGAGACAGTAACGTTTTTGTTTAAAATCGTTTTTATTGCATTGTTTGCCTGCCTAAATCTGTTTAACATGTCTGTGCCATCAGATAACCTATGTTCTGTGTGTGTAGAGACAAATGTGGTTCCCCCTTCGAGTGTTTGTGATAATTGTGCCATAGCGTCCAAACAAAATGAGGACAGCTCTGTTACATTTCATAATGTTGCCCAAGATGATTTATCTAATGAAGGTAGTGGGGATAGTTCTACATCCTCTCCTTCTGTGTCTACACCAGCTTTGCCCGCGCAGGCGACACCTAGCGCGACAGTGCTTATTTCTATGCAACAATTAACAGCAGTAGTGGATAATTCTATAGCAAATCTTGTATCCAAACTGCCAGCATTTCAGAGAAAGCGTGATTGTTCAGCTTTAAATACAGATAAAAGGGATGAACAATCAGACGCTGACGATGCTTTATCTATTTTACCCTCACATCAATCGGAATTGGCTGTGAGGGAAGGGCTGTCTGAGGGTAAAATTTCAGACTCAGGAAAAATTTCTCAACAGGCAGAACCTGATATAGTAGCATTTAAGTTTAAGCTAGAACATCTCCGCGCTTTGCTAAAGGAGGTATTAGCTACTCTGGATGACTGTGATTCTATGGTAGTACCAGAGAAGTTGTGCAAATTGGACAAATTTTTAGAGGTCCCAGTGCACGACGACGCTTTTCCAATACCCAAAAGGGTAGCGAACATAGTGGAAAAGGAGTGGGAGAAGCCAGGTGTACCCTTTGCCCCACCTTCTATATTTAAGAAAATGTTTCCCATAGTAGACCCTAGAAGGGACGCATGGCAGACGGTCCCGAAGGTTGAGGGAGCTGTTTCAACACTAGCGAAGCGCACCACTATTCCTATAGAGGACAGCTTCGCTTTCAAAGATCCTATGGATAAAAATTGGAAGGATTGCTTAAAAAGATTTTTGTTCAGCAAGGGTTCATCCTTCAACCAGCTACGTGTGTTATTACTGTCACTTCAGCGGCGTCCTTTTGGTTCGAGGAACTAGAAAGGTCGCTCCAGAAAGGGACTTCCTATGAAGAAGTCATGGACAGAATTCACGCATTAAAATTAGCTAATTCCTTTATATTGGATGCCGCCTTTCAAATAACAAAATTGGCGGCGAAAAACTCAGGTTTTGCTATAGTAGCGCGGAGGGCGCTTTGGCTGAAATCCTGGTCGGCAGATGTGTCGTCCAAGACTAAGTTACTTAATATTCCTTTCAAGGGTAAGACCCTTTTTGGGCCGGAATTGAAGGAAATTATTTCAGACATCACTGGGGGTAAGGGCCATGCCCTCCCACAGGATAGGCCTTTTAAGGCTAAGAACAAGTCTAATTTTCGTTCCTTTCGCAATTTCAGGAACGGACCGGCTAATAACTTCACTGCCGCTAGACAAGAAGGTAACGCGGCCCAGCCCAGACCCGCTTGGAAGCCCATGCAAGGCTGGAACAAGGGTAAACAGACCAAGAAACCTGCTGCTGCTACCAAGACAGCATGAAGGGGTAGCCCCGATCCGGGACCGGATCTGGTAGGGGGCAGACTATCTCTCTTCGCTCAGGCTTGGGCAAGAGATGTTCCGGATCCCTGGGCACTAGAGATAGTCTCCAAGGGATACCTGCTAGAGTTCAAGGGACTTCCTCCAAGGGGAAGGTTCCACCTGTCTCGCTTATCTTCAGACCAGATAAAGAAACAGGCATTCTTACATTGTGTAAGAGACCTATCAAAGATGGGAGTGATAAACCCAGTCCCCTCCGGGTAACAAGGTCTAGGTTTTTACTCAAACCTGTTTGTGGTTCCCAAAAAAGAGGGAACTTTCAGGCCAATTCTGGATTTAAAGATATTAAACAAGTTCCTCAGTGTTCCATCCTTCAAAATTGAAACCATTCGGACAATCTTGCCGACAATCCAGCAGGGTCAATATTTGACTACCGTGGATCTAAAGGATGCGTATCTGCATATTCCAATCCACAAAACTCATCATCAGTTCCTGAGGTTCGCCTTTCTGGACAAACATTACCAGTTCGTGGCTCTTCCATTCGGTTTAGCCACCGCTCCCAGAATTTTCACAAAGGTGCTAGGGTCCCTTCTAGCGGTCCTAAGGCCGAGGGGCATCGCTGTAGCACCTTATCTAGACGACATCCTAATCCAAGCGTCGTCTCTTTCCAAAGCAAGGGCCCATACAGACATTGTGTTGGCTTTTCTCAGATCTCACGGGTGGAAGGTGAACATAGAAAAGAGTTCACTGTCACCGTCCACAAGGGTTCCTTTTCTGGGAACAATAATAGATTCTGTGGAAATGAAGATCTTCCTGACAGAAGTCAGAAAGCTAAAGCTTCTAAAACATTTGTCGAGTTCTTCATTCTATTCCTCAACCCTCCATAGCTCAGTGCATGGAAGTAATAGGACTAATGGTCGCAGCAATGGACGTGGTTCCTTTTGCTCAAATTCATCTAAGACCATTACAGCTGTGCATGCTCAATCAGTGGAATGGGGACTATACAGACTTGTCTCCCCAAATTCAAGTAGACCAGGTAACCAGGGACTCACTTCTCTGGTGGTTGACCCAGGATCACCTGTCTCAGGGAATGAGTTTCCGCAGACCGGAGTGGGTCATCGTCACGACCGACGCCAGCCTCTTGGGGTGGGGCGCGGTCTGGGACTCCCTGAAAGCTCAGGGCCTATGGTCTCGGAAGAGTCGCTTCTCCCGATAAACATTTTGGAACTAAGAGCAATATTCTATGCGCTCCTGGCTTGGCCTCAGCTAGTGGAAGCCAGGTTCATAAGATTTCAGTCGGACAACATAACGACTGTTGCGTACATCAATCATCAGGGTGGAACAAAGAGTTCCCTAGTGATGAAGGAAGTAACCAAGATTATCCAATGGGCAGAGAATCACTCCTGCCATCTATCTGCTATTCACATCCCAGGAGTAGACAACTGGGAGGCGGACTTTTTGAGTCGTCAGACTTTCCATCCGGGGAAGTGGGAACTCCACCCGGAGGTCTTTGCTCAGTTAACCCAATTATGGGGCATTCCAGACATGGATCTAATGGCGTCCCGTCAGAACTTCAAGATTCCTTGCTACGGGTCCAGATCCAGGGATCCCAAGGCGACTCTAGTGGATGCATTAGTGGTGCCTTGGTCGTTCAACCTAGCGTATGTGTTTCCACCGTTTCCTCTCCTTCCCAGGCTCATAGCCAGGATCAAACAGGAGAAGGCCTCGGTGATTCTGATAGCTCCTGCGTGGCCACGCAGGACTTGGTATGCAGACCTGGTGAATATGTCATCGGCTCCACCATGGAAGCTACCTTTGAGACAGGATCTTCTAGTACAAGGTCCATTCGAACATCCAAATCTAGTTTCTCTGCAGCTGACTGCTTGGAAATTGAACGCTTGATTTTATCCAAGCGTGGGTTTTCGAATTCTGTGATAGATACTCTGGTCCAAGCCAGAAAACCTGTGACTAGAAAGATTTACCATAAAATATTGAAAAAATATATCTGCTGGTGTGAATCCAAGGGATTCTCCTGGAGTAAGATTAAAATTCCAAAGATTCTCTCCTTTCTCCAAGAAGGTTTGTCAGCTAGTTCTCTAAAAGGACAGATTTCTGCTTTATCTGTCTTGTTACACAAATGACTGGCAGCTGTGCCAGATGTACAAGCTTTTGTTCAGGCTTTGGTTAGAATCAAGCCTGTTTACAGACCCATGACTCCTCCTTGGAGTCTAAATTTAGTTCTTTCAGTTCGTCAAGGGGTTCCGTTTGAACCTTTACATTCCATAGATATTAAGTTATTATCTTGGAAAGTTCTGTTTTTGGTTGCTATTTCTTCTGCTAGAAGAGTTTCTGAATTATCTGCTTTGCAATGTAATCCACCCTATCTGGTTTTCCATTCAGATAAGGTTGTTTTGCGTACTAAGCCTGGTTTTCTTCCAAAAGTTGTTTCCAACAAGAATATTAACCAGGAAATAGTTGTTCCTTCTCTGTGTCCGAATCCAGTTTCAAAGAAGGAACGTTTATTACACAATTTAGATGTTGTTCGTGCTTTAAAGTTCTACTTAGAAGCAACAAAAGATTTTAGACAAACCTCATCTTTGTTTGTCGTTTACTCTGGTAAGAGGAGAGGTCAAAAAGCTACTGCTACCTCTCTCTCTTTCTGGCTGAAAAGCATTATCTGATTGGCTTATGAGACTGCCGGACGGCAACCTCCTGACCGAATCACAGCTCACTTTACTAGGGCTGTGGCTTCCACTTGGGCCTACAAGAATGAGGCTTCTGTTGATCAGATATGTAAGGCAGCGACTTGGTCCTCTCTGCACACTTTTGCCAAATTCTACAAATTTGATACTTATGCTTCTTCGGAGGCTATTTTTGGGAGAAAGGTTTTGCAAGCCGTGGTGCCTTCCATTTAGGTAACCTGATTTGCTCCCTCCCTTCATCCGTGTCCTAAAGCTTTGGTATTGGTTCCCACAAGTAATGGATGACGCCGTGGACCGGACACACCAATGTTGGAAAAAACAGAAATTATGCTTACCTGATAAATTACTTTCTCCAACGGTGTGTCCGGTCCACGGCCCGCCCTGGTTTCCTAATCAGGTTGAAATTTTTTTTCTTTATACACTACAGTCACCACGGCACCCTATAGTTTCTCCTTTTTCTCCTAACCGTCGGTCGAATGACTGGGGGGCGGAGCCAGAGGGGGAGCTATATGGACAGCTCTTGCTGTGTGCTCTCCTTGCCTTTCCCTGTGGGGGAGAATATTTCCCACAAGTAATGGATGACGCCGTGGACCGGACACACCGTTGGAGAAAGTAATTTATCAGGTAAGCATAAATTCTGTTTTTACCTCAAAAGTTCCTCAGTAGCCACCTCCCATTGTAAAGGATTTCTAAGCAGCATTTTAGTGTGTTTGTCCTGGGACATCTGAAGGGACTAGCATCGTGCACTCTCATATTATTTCACCAATCAGGTAAAGGAAGCTTACTATGAAATCTCATGAGAGTTAAGTCAAATCTCATGAGATCACAGTAAGAGTTCATGACCTCAGCACTGCTGATGCTGATTGGCTGCTGTTCATTTCTTCATTTTTTTTAATTTTTTTACCTGCAGCTGGGAGCAGCTGAGTATAACTTTTTACACAGAACTTACTCTGCTGAGCTGAGGAAATTGTGAGGTAAAATATCTTCCTTTTTTACATAGAGATGCTCAGGTGATATTTTCCTGTCAGCTTTTTACAGTTATACTGCATCAGTTTCAAGTGATTTAGCATATGAGTATTATGTCCCTTTAAGTTACAACAAGGGGCCTATAAGGCCCAGGCTGATTACTTCTAGCCTCGATGGAGGACTAATCACACTACCACCACTGTTGATGTCTTATTAATCTGTTATCCATTTTTATTATTTCTATTTATATGATGATAGTTTTTAGTACAACTCCCAGGTTGATTAGAATGAACGAACACCAGCATGACTTGTTCTCTTCATACATGGAGTGGGGCTGGAAACTCCAGCTTCCACCGCTAATACTCTTTTCTTAGCTCCCCCCCAATATAGGTAGCCCATGCCAGGGTTCCACCTAGGTGGACTACTTCCACCTCACTCATCTTTACCGCACCCACCAACCAATAACCTATTTAGACGCCCCTTTCCACCCTTAACTATCCTTCCCCCCTCCCCACCTTAAGATGTCTACTCATCTTAGAGCCCTCACTCACAATATAAGAGGTCTTAACTCCCCTTTCAAGAGGAGCCTCCTGACCCGTGAACTTAAATTCCACAACCCGGATGTAATCTTCCTACAGGAGACACACTGGCAGATGGGTGCCCCCAGTACTTCCACTCCTGTTCATACAAGGTTCTAGAACACTCCCCCTTCACAAAGAAGGCCAGAGGCACAGCCATACTACTACATAACAGAGTTGCTTATGAACAGATACAAGCAGTTAAGGATCCTCAGGCTAGATACACCATTTTGGTTTGCAAACTGAATCATGTGCCCCACACCTTGGTCTCTATATACATGCCCAACTCGCGGCAGCCTGCCTGCCTTCGGAAGATTCCCAGATAGTTGACAAATATAGACAAGGTAGGATCCTGTTGGCAGGCGACTTCAATATGACATGGGACCCCAAGTTGGACCGTAAGACTGCAAACACAGACAAAACCAATCCCCAAGCGGCCCACACCTCTACTCAGTTTAGGAACATAATGACTCATTACGGTTATTTTGATGTTTGGAAGTCCTTACATCCTAGAGAGAGAGAGAGACTATACCCACTACTCGCACCCCCACAAAGTATACTCTCGACTAGATCACATCTTTTGTCAAGTAGGGACACTACATTCGATTTCTCGCTCTGATGTCTCTCTTTGCTCCTGGTCAGACCATGACCTAGTAACAGCAGATCTATACCCCTCTGACAAACACAACCAACCACACAGGACCAACTGGTGTCTTCCATGACACATTTTGGCAGACATTCCTTTTCGGGAAGAACTGAGACGAGACTTAAAGGACATGCTTGAATGGAATGACAATGGGCAAACTTCAGATGACATCTTATGGGGTGCTATCAAAGCGACGGTCATTCACAAACAAAGTCATTTGAGAAAATTAGCTGGCCTCACACTGGAGCAGGCTCATTCTAAACTTAGGACTCTAGAATACACTAGCCGAACTTCTACTACTGCAGATGTCTCGGGACAGATTTCGGCTGTCAGGGACCACATTAACTTATTAGAACTACGTCGCACCCAACAAAATCTTACCAAACTAAAACAACTTTTTTACCATAAGGGGAATAGGGCTGATACTATACTAGCAAATAAACTGAGACACAAACACAGTGCTGCGCACATTCCCAAATTAGGCACAATAATAAAACACACAATAAACCGTCCCTGGTAGGAGAGAGTTTTGCAGATTTCTATTCTAAATTATATAATATAGAGTCTGCAGAGAACCCAACACCCATCCATACCCAAGACATCAGGTCATACCTGTCTAGTCTGAATCTTCCTACACTTACAGTTGAGCAACAAGATTCACTCATAACCCCATTTACACTGCTGGAGGTCAAACAGACAATAAAACCTTTTAAGGCTCCCAAGCTGGATGGATACCCCGCCCAACTCTATAAGACATACATGCATGAGCTCTCCCCATTCTTGCTCAGGTTTTTTAACTTGGCAGGGACAGAGGGCACTATCAGGGAGGAATTCCTGGAGGCTGCCATTGTCACGTTGCCCAAACCGGATAAGGATCCCGCTTTCTGTTCCAGCTACAGACCAATATCCCTGAACAATGTTGATGTCAAAAATGCCAACCGCATTGGTAAGCTACTGCCAGGCCTGATCGGTCATGATCAAGTGGGATTCATTCATAATCGCGAGGGACCAAACAACACAAGGTGCCTTATTAATATTGTGTGCGAGTCCTCTAGGATGAATAAGTCCTTCTCGGACATCTCCTTGGATGCAGAGAAGGCGTTTGATTGAGTTCGTTAGTTCTATTTGTGGGAAACACTCAGAATTTTTAATTTCCCTCTTGCTACCTGTACGGCCATCCAAGCTTTATACTCTGCCCGACTGCTACTGTCAGGGGATTAGGCTTTCAGTCATCTTCTTTTCGTATCTCAAATGGCACCAGGCAGGGGTGCCTGCTTTCCACCCTGCTGTTCGGCTGTGGCAGTCGAACCGTTGGCTACACAAATTAGGTTAGATGCGTCGCTATCGGGTATTCAGTTATCAGGTACTATGCAGAAAATCGCTTTGTTCGCGGACGACATTACTATATTCACGGCTGACCCCGATAAAGCCATTCCTAGACTCTTGGATATTCTAAAAGCATTTGGGGTCCTCTCTTTCTATAAGCTTAATGTGCTCAAAACGTAAATATATTGGTAGGGATACCCACAAGAATACATCCTTAGTTTAAAGGATCAATTTAAATTTAAGTGGACGAATGAGCAGGTTACTCACTTAGGTGTGAAGATATCCAACAGTGTAACACAAATGGTAAAAGACAACTACCTCACTTTACTCTCGGAATTGCGCAATTTAAAAAATACATGGGACCATAAGTCCATTTCGTGGATGGGACGCATAGCCTCCCTTAAAATTTCTTTCCTCCCTAAACTTACTTATCTATTTCGTTGCCGACCAATCAGAGTCTCCATGCATCTCCTGTGACAATTTCAGAGCGAGATAACTAAATTCATTTGGCAGGGTAAAACTCCCAGAATTGCCCACAAAATTCTGCAACTTCAATCCATTTGGGAGGCCTTGCATCTCCCTCAGTTGTAAAATACTAGGAGGGCGCTATGCTCACACATATCTCCCAGAGCGGAGTAACCCAATCTTGTGACAGGTGGAGAGAAATTGAGCAGGCTTCTTTACCCTCTAATGTACTTCTCCAAGATGTAATTTGGACCCCACAGCATAGTCGAAGGACTCTAGGTATCAGTAATCTGGTTATTCTGGAGTGCTTGTCTGTCTGGAACAAAGTTCAACATCGACAACTGATTGCCCCTCACTCCTCCCCTATTACCTCAGTAGCAGGCCTGTTCACAGGACTGGCAGAGACTCATCCGAATACTTGGGCTTGTCTGGGAATTAGGCAAGTCTCAGAATTTTGGTCCACCTCTCATCCGGACGGTTTTATAGATTTAACGCACTTGGAACCACATGCCGACATTCCTCCGGTTCTCTTTTTTGAACTAATCAGGATTAAAAGCTTCCTGAAAAGCTGGGGGTTTTCTCCTTCCTCCTCTAGCCTTCGCACCCCTTGGGAGTCCGTCTGGCATGGGGGGCCCAGACTTGTTAGACCACTAACAACTCACTATAGTCTGCTTGAGGGCACGGCACCACCTGAACTTGCTTCACACCTGACTAGGTGGAACAGCTCCCTTCATACCCACATTCCCACCGACTTATGGCAAAAGTCCATCGTGCTGACAAAAAAAATCCAACACTGTGTTACGATGTTTGAAACTTGCTATAAAGTCATTTCTCACTGGTATCTTGTCCCTACCCGATTATCTAAAATGTACCCAGGAACTACGCCTCTCTGTTGGAGAGGCTGTGGCCTACAGGGCAACATGTTACATATCTGGTGGGAGTGCCCCAAAATCAAACCCTTATGGGAACTAGGATTTCGCACCCTTAATGTTCTCGGTATTCGGATATCCAGCGCCCCGGCCCATGCCCTCCTCCATCTGGGCTTTCATAACTTACCTAAACACCAAGGCCTGTTTAGAGTGTATTTAATGTCCTCTATCAAAACCAATATAGCTAGGTCCTGGAAAAGAGAACTTCCCCCAAATGGGAGGATATTGTAAATACTCTGAGGCCTATTTATCATATGTGTGTCGGACCTGATCCGACAGTGCGGATCAGGTCCGACAGACATCGCTGAATGCGGAGAGCAATATGCTCTCCGTATTCAGCATTGCCAATCGGCCGCCAGCAGGGGGTGTCAATCAACCCGATCATACTCGATCGGGTTGAATTCCGGCGATTCCTGTCTGCCTCATCAGAGCAGGCGGACAGGGTTATGGAGCAGCGGTCTTTAGACCGCTGCTTCATAACTGGTGTTTCTGTCGAGCCTGCAGGCTCGCCAGAAACACGGGGCGTCAAGCTCCGTACGGAGCTTGATAGATAGGCCCCAATGGCTTTCTTGTATACTATGGAAAAAGCCATATATCTTGACTTGAACAAATTAGACTTGTTTGAAATGACCTGGACAAACAGGTATGACACCTTATGGAGCCCATCTGCCACGACACAGGATACCCCGCCCATTGCCCACTAGGGTTCTCTCCTTTCTCTCTTTTCATTCTTAACGTTCTTGGGACGCTCATCCCCTTTACAAAGTGGGCCGAGTTGCCAGACACAAAATTTCTGTTATATCCCCCCCTTCACCTCTTCCCCCTCCTATTACCATACTGTCTACACACGTACTGTGATGCGTTGCTGTGAAATTAAAGATCCTCTCATCACTAACTAACATGATCGTTATATCTGACTCTGTGTATGTGGAGAATATTTTGACTAGTTTTATGGTATAATGTATATTTTCTGTAGGGCCGTTGGCCCGACACTTTTACAAGTTTGTATCTGTGAAGGGGTCCTGCGAGTTCCCAATTGTTCTTCATTATTCTTCAAAACTGCAAATAAAAATAAATTATATAAAAAAAAAAAAGTAAATGCAAACAGCCTGTCAATATAAATAAATGTTTATTTAGTGTGTAAAAAACACAATTGAAATTGGCAGATATAATTAACATATACAAATGTTATTGCAAACTCTATACAGAGTGGACAAACACAGCTTAAATTGGCTGGAAGATAGTTAATTGCACACCTTGAATGTGTTGCAAAAAAAATCTTAGTGCATCAATGCCTGCAATTGACAAAGTACAAAAAAGTGCTAGCAATAAAATGATGACAACAATACAAAAAAGTTAATAACAATAAAAGTCTTGAGTAAAAATAGCAGCAAGTCGCAACCTACTGGTCTGGCCAGACAACTCAAACAATATACTCACTGTATATACTCAATATACACTAAAAAAGATATTACTATAAAACCTGCAGATAAGGGGGGATTGTCCTCATGGACACAAGCTATTATTTGGAGGAATCTGGAAGATTACTAAATGATAGCTCTACATACAATTAACTCCATAGTAACCCAGAAAACAAGCGTTGGGATTAGGAAAATCACTCAAGGAAGTCAATAATATAGGGATATTAACAAATTTAGAATATTATTTTTTGACCATCAAAAATCAAATTACTCCAACATTTTAGTTTTTGCCTAAAATCCTTAAAAATCTAACCAAACCTCATGGTCGTCCAATAATATCTGGAATAGGATCATTAACATCTAATCTTTCACAGTATGTAGATTTTTTTCTTCAAACCTATGTTACTGAATTACCCACATATTTTAAAGACTCCACACAATTACTGAACATTTTAAAAACGTTAATTTGGGAGGAGAATAATCTTCTAGTTACGTGCGATGTAAATTCACTATACACTAATATTGGCCATACCTTGGGCCTAGAAGCCACTAAATATTTCTTGGATAAAGACCCAAACTTATCAAAAGAACAAAATGAGTTCCTGCTCAAATGCATTGATTTCATACTCAAGAGCAAGTATTTCCTTTTCAATTGTACCTTTACCTTATCTAGTCGGTTGACCATTATGTCTAACCCTTCTAAAAAAAAAAAACACACATCAAAACCCCTATATCCGCCATCCCCCCTCGCAACTACTAATAAAAGTATTAACCCCTAAACCACCAACCCCTACATGGCAAAGTACCTAATAAACAGCTAGATTACGAGTTTTCAGCGCTATAGGGAAATTAATGACTGACACAAAAGCGGCGTTAATTCACCTCCCTATAGCGCTGTTATTATAAGTTTGTAAAAAGCAGGCTTGTGCGGGCAATATGGTGGCGTTGAGCTCTATAACGCACCGAAATACAAGCGCTGCTGTGACGTGCTCGTGCACGATTTCCCCATAGACATCAATGGGGAGAGCCGTCAAAAAAGAAGCCTAACACCTGCGATCGCAGAAACAAAAGCTCCATAACGCAGCCCCATTGATGTCTATGGGGAAAGAAAAAGTTATGTTTAACATAAAAACCACGCCTAAACACCTCTAATCTGCTGCCCCTAACATCGCCGCCACCTACATTACAGTTATTAGCCTCTAATATGCCGCTCCTAACATCGCCGCCACCTACATTACAGTTATTAACCCCTAATCTGCGCCCCTAACATCGCCACCACCTACCTACACTTATTAACCCCTAATCTGCTGCCCCCAATGTCGCCGCCACTATACTAAAGTTATTAACCCCTAAACCTCTGGCCTCTCACATCACTAACACTACTTAAATATACTAACCCTAAACCTAACCCTAAGCATAAGTCTAACCCTAACCTTAACACCCCTAACTTAAATATAATTAAAATAAATCTAAATAAACCTTACAATTATTACCTAAATAATTCCTATTAAAACTAAATACATACTTACCTGTAAAAAAAATCTAAGGCCTAGATTTGGAGTTTGGCGTTAGCCGTGAAAAGCAGCGTTAGAGGCTCCTATCGCTGGTTTTAGGCTAACTCTGGTATTTGGAGTCATTCAAAAAAGGGTCTAACGCTCACTTTTCAGCCGCGACTTTTCCATACCGCAGATCCCCTTACGTAAATTGCGTATCCTATCTTTTCAATGGGATTTTTCTAACTCCGGTATTTAGAGTCGTGTCTGAAGTGAGCGTTAGAACTCTAACGACAAAACTCCAGCCGCAGGAAAAAAGTCAGTAGTTAAGAGCTTTCTGGGCTAACGCCGGTTCATAAGGCTCTTAACTACTGTACTCTAAAGTACACTAACACCCATAAACTACCTATGTACCCCTAAACCGAGGTCCCCCCACATCGCCGCCACTCGATTAAAATTTTTTAACCCCTAATCTGCCGACCGCCAACTACGTTATCCTTATGTACCCCTAATCTGCTGCCCCTAACACCGCCAACCCCTATATTATATTTAGTAACCCCTAACCTGCCCCCCACAACGTCGCCGCCACCTACCTACACTTATTAACCCCTAATCTGCCGACCGCAAAGCGCCGCCACCTACGTTATCCTTATGTACCCCTAATCTGCTGCCCCTAACACCGCCGACCCCTATATTATATTTATTAACCCCTAATCTGCCCCCCTCAACGTCGCCTCCACCTGCCTACACTTATTAACCCCTAATCTGCCGAGCGGACCTGAGCGCTACTTCAATAAAGTTATTAACCCCTAATCCGCCTCACTAACCCTATAATAAATAGTATTAACCCCTAATCTGCCCTCCCTAACATCGCCGACACCTAACTTCAATTATTAACCCCTAATCTGCCGACCGGAGCTCACCGCTATTCTAATAAATGTATTAACCCCTAAAGCTAAGTCTAACCCTAACACTAACAGCCCCCTAAATTAAATATAATTTTAATCTAACGAAATTAATTAACTCTTATTAAATAAATTATTCCTATTTAAAGCTAAATACTTACCTGTAAAATAAATCCTAATATAGCTACAATATAAATTATAATTACATAGTAGCTATTTTAGGATTAATATTTATTTTACAGGCAACTTTGTAATTATTTTAACCAGATACAATAGCTATTAAATAGTTAAGAACTATGTAATAGTTACCTAGTTAAAATAATTACAAAATTACCTGTAAAATAAATCCTAACCTAAGTTACAATTAAACCTAACACTACACTATCATTAAATTAATTAAATAAAATACCTACAATTACCTACAATTAAACCTAACACTACACTATCAATACATTAATTAAATACAATATCTACAAATAACTACAATTAAATAAACTAACTAAAGAACAAAAAATAAAAAAGAACTAAGTTACAAAAAATAAAAAAATATCTACAAACATAAGAAAAATATTACAACAATTTTAAACTAATTACACCTACTCTAAGCCCCCTAATAAAACAACAAAGCCCCCCAAAATAAAAAGCCAATCAGATCTAGCTTGCATTCTATTGGCTGATCAGAACAGCCAATAGAATGCGAGCTCAATCTGATTGGCTGATTGGATCAGCCAATCGGATTGAACTTGATTCTGATTGGCTGATTCCATCAGCCAATCAGAATATTCCTACCTTAATTCCGATTGGCTGATAGAATCCTATCAGCCAATCGGAATTCGAGGGACGCCATCTTGGATGACGTCATTTAAAGGAACCGTCATTCGTCGTTCAGTCGTCGGCCAGGATGGATGTTCCGCGTCGGAGGTCTTCAGGATGCTGCCGCTCCACTCCAGATGGATGTCGATAGAAGATGCCGCCTGGATGAAGACTTCAATCGGATGGAAGACCTCTTCTGGCCCACTTGGATGAAGACTTCTACCGGATCATGGACATCTTCAGCCCCCCGCTTGGGCTTGGATCAGGACATCGGAGGAGCTATTCAGGACCGATCGGTGAACCTGGTATGGTGAAGACAAGGTAGGAAGATCTTCAGGGGCTTAGTGTTAGGTTTATTTAAGGGGGGTTTGGGTTAGATTAGGGGTATGTGGGTGGTGGGTTGTAATGTTGGGGGGGTATTGTATGTTTTTTTACAGGCAAAAGAGCTGAACTTCTTGGGGCATACCCCGCAAAGGGCCCTGTTCAGGGCTGGTAAGGTAAAAGAGCTTTTAACTTTAGTAATTTAGAATAGGGTAGGGCATTTTTTATTTTGGGGGGCTTTGTTGTTTTATTAGGGGGCTTAGAGTAGGTGTAATTAGTTTAAAATTGTTGTAATATTTTTCTTATGTTTGTAGTTATTTTTTTATTTTTTGTAACTTAGTTCTTTTTTATTTTGAGAAAGCCAAGCCAGGCGAAATGTACATCAGGCACTCTTCCTACGGCTGTATCAACCACTAAGTAGTCCCGGCCACGCTAATAGGTAGCAAGGCAGCTCCCCGGGTCTGTGTTAAAGGAGAAGGCACTCCAGGGCTCTAAAGACTCCTAACCAAGCCCCAAAGTTTTAGGAGAATACCAACGTATACCTACTCCAGCTTCCTTCTGTTTGTGTAAAGGATCTTTTCATATGCAAAGAAAGGAGGAGGGGGGAGTGTCTGATATTTTCCACTTTCAGTGGGTGTTCCAGTAACCAGAGCTAAACTGGAAGCTTCTAACGGCATACTCACATATCCTGCTTATGCGGTAGTATTCAAACACAAGGACCACAACTGATACGTGAAGTACATCAGTGAGCTGGACCACTGAGAGGCTCCAGTCTGCTTCATTAGCACCAATGGGTGCGTCTCCTTTGTGAGTATTCAATTGTTACCCTGTGAATTGTTTTATCTGGTTTCTGGCTATACTAGGCCATGTTTGGCGCCTCTGTGTTTTCTCTTTTTCCAATTGTAGGTATTTTATTTAATTAATTTAATGATAGTATAGTGTTAGGTTTAATTGTAACTTAGGTTAGGATTTATTTTACAGGTAATTTTGTAATTATTTTAACTAGGTAACTATTAAATAGTTCTTAACTATTTAATAGCTCTTGTACCTGGTTAAAATAATTACAAGGTTGCCTGTAAAATAAATATTAATCCTAAAATAGCTACAATGTAATTATAATTTATATTGTAGCTATATTAGGGTTTATTTTACAGGTAAGTATTTAGCTTTAAATAGGAATAATTTATTTAATAAGAGTTAATTAATTTCGTTAGATTAAAATTATATTTAATTTAGGGGGGTGTTAGTGTTAGGGTTAGACTTAGCTTTAGGGGTTAATCCATTTATTAGAATAGCGGTGAGCTCCGGTCCGCAGATTAGGGGTTAATAATTGAAGTTAGGTGTCGGTGATGTTAGGGAGGGCAGATTAGGGGTTAATACTATTTATTATAGGGTTAGTGAGGCGGATTAGGGGTTAATAACTTTATTATAATAGCGGTGCGGTCCGCTCAGCAGATTAGGGGTTAATAAGTGTAGGCAGGTGGAGGCGACGTTGAGGGGGGAAGATTAGGGGTTAATAAATATAATATAGGGGTCGGCGGTGTTAGGGGCAGCAGATTAGGGGTACATAGGGATAATGTAAGTAGCGGCGGTTTACGGAGCGGCAGATTAGGGGTTAAAAATAAAATGCAGATGTCAGCGATAGCGGGGGCGGCAGATTAGGGGTTAATAAGTGTAAGGTTAGGGGTGTTTAGACTCGGGGTACATGTTAGAGTGTTAGGTGAAGACGTAGGAAGTGTTTCCCCATAGCAAACAATGGGGCTGCGTTAAGAGCTGAACGCGGCTTTTTTGCAGGTGTTTTTTTTCAGCTCAAACAGCCCCATTGTTTCCTATGGGGGAATCGTGCACGAGCACGTTTTTGAGGCTGGGCGCTTGCGTAAGCAACTCTGGTATTGAGAGTTGAAGCTGCGTTAAAAATGCTCTACGCTCCTTTTTTGGAGCCTAACGCAGCCTTTATGTGGACTCTCAATACCAGAGTTATTTTTATGGTGCGGCCAGAAAAAAGCCGGCGTTAGTTTTTCGGGTTGTTACCGACAAAACTCCAAATCTAGCCGTAAGATAGCTACAATATAACTATTAGTTATATTGTATCTCGCTTAGTTTTTTTTTTACAGGTAAGTATGTATTTAGTTTTAAATAGGAATTATTTAGGTAATAATTGTAAGGTTTATTTAGATTTATTTTAATATTTAAGTTTAAGTATTGATGTATTTCAACGCACAGTAGAGCAGAAATTGAAAAATCTATCAGACAACATAGGTACAAAAAAAGGGTATAAACAACATCTTTCACATAACTTAACGGTAGAACAAAGAAAAGCCCCTAGACACATTAAAATCTAACAACAACATTGTAATTAAAGAGTCTGATAAGGACGGTAACGTAGTTATTATGGATCATAAATACTATGTGGCAGAGGCCTTACGCCAGTTAAATGATGAGGAGGTATATACTAAACTCACCTTCAATCCTACAATGAAATTTAAAACTAGACTACAAGATATTCTAGAATTAGGCAAACAGGCAGGTGCCTTTAAGGAGGCATACTTCGATACCTTGCTCCCACAGGCACCCCTTACACCAATTTTCTATTTTGTTCCCAAATTGCACAAAGATAACGAGTGTCCCCCAGGTAGACCCATCATATCCGGGGTGGGCTCCCTTCTTGAACCTTTATCAGAATTGGTTGACTCATTTCTCCAACCCCTGGTACTTAATCTTATGAGCTATATAAAGGACTCCACTCAAGTCCTTAATAGTGTGAGAGAATTAAAGTGGCAGGAGTCTTTTAGCTTCTTGACAATTGATGTCACCTCTTTGTATACCTCCATTCCACACCACCTGGGTCTAGCCGCCATTACTTATTTTCGGAATAAATTTTCTAACTATAGCAAGGATGTTATTTATTTTTTGTTAACAGCTATAGAATTTTTACTTCAACACAATTTTTTTTATTTTTGATGGGGATTGCTATCTCCAGAGGCGTGGCACGGCCATGGAGGCAAAATTTGCCCCCTCCTATGCCAACCTTTTTATGGGTTGGTGGGAGGCCTGCCACGTCTATGGAGATGACAACCTTTACAAACAGCACTTTGTTTATTATGGCCGCTATATTGACGACCTGTTGGTGGTGTGGAATGGAGATGAAAACTCTATTGAGAACTTCCTTAGACATATTAACTTAAATCACATGAATTTAAAATTTACAGCAGAATATAATAAAAACACCATTAAATTCTTGGACCTAGAGTTAGTAGTAGATCTTAATACTAACATGGTAAATACGTCAGTTTATAGAAAACCCACAGGGGGGGAATACTATACTTAACTTTAAGTCATGTCATCCTTGCCATGTCAAAAAGGCCATACCCAAAGGGCAATATATAAGAACCAAACGTATCTGTTCTGATATAGTAAATTATGAAAATCAGTGCAAAATACTCGAACAGAGATTACTTGACAGGGGGTACCCTGAAAATCTATTACAAAGTACAAAAAAAGTGGTAGATCAAATACCCAGGGATAATCTATTAAAATATAAAGGAAAAAATCAACTGCATAATGATAAGCAAATAAAAAAAGTAGTGTTCAGTACTCCTTACAGTCTTGAATTTAACAAAATTTGCAATATCATTAAAGAAAGTCTGCCAATATTAGGGGTAGACTCAGGTTTGGAAAAAGTGGCCAGCGAAGGCTGCAGATTTGTAGCCAGAAAAGGCAAAACAATTGGAAATATGGTTGCCCCTTCTGAACTTCCTAGCTCTCATAATAAAACTTGGCTTCCAACTAAACTTGGGTTCTATAAATGTAAAGCACAAAGGTGCAAAACTTGCAACCATGTAAAAGAAGGCTCAAAATTTAAATAAACTATTACTGGTTGTGAATATGATATTATATTTAAATTAAATTGTAGATCAACCCATGTTATTTACCTTTTGACCTGCAGGGGGTGCCAGATCCAATACGTAGGTAGAACTAAACGTTTATTGAAGGACAGAGCACTAGAACATGTGAGAGATATTGAAGATCCAGACATAAACACTCCAGTCTCAAGGCATTTTAAAAGCATGCACCAGAGTGATGCCTCACTAATGTCTATTCAGGCAATTGACCATGTCCCTAAACACAGACGTGGAGGGGACAGGGAATATAAATTGAGCTACAAGGAAGCAAAATGGATCTTCCTATTAAATACTAGACACCAGAAGGGTATTAACAAGGAAAGTGATGTCAATCTATTTATCTAAATATCTCCCTAATTCCACCTAATACATAAATATTTTATATAACTTTCTCTGGTCCTAGGTATAGATTGTCACTTTAAGTCCCTTTCTAAATTAAAGCTTATTTCAGTACTGTTAAGGTAATCCTTGTTTAGGAATATTTAAGTTTAAAATTGTATCTTATCTAAGTAGTATGAATTATCACAGTTGAAACACAGCTCTCATACAGCAGTGATCAAGCGTGTCAATACACGCGAAACATGTCTGCGGTTTGCTCAGCTGTGACCCCGACCTCTTGCTAAAGGGAGCGTCTGCTCTGAATTTGTTTTTATATTGAAGTCCCAATAAATTTCTATCTTTTTATCTGGATGCCTCAAGGAATTTCTTTTTGTATACTTACATTTCTTCTCATCACGGTGCATGCTGCTTGATTGACCTCCTGCCCTGTGTAGCCTGGAATTACACTGAGTATCTACTGTTTGCCTTGTGCGCCGGAAAACGGAGGCGCGTCTGTCTGGGCTCCAGGAACGCCGGTCCTTTGAAAGAGGAAAGAGACTAGTGCCCGCTGAAGATTACGCTACCGGAATAGCACGAACCCCAGCAGTCGGTAAGCGCCACTTTCTATGTCTGATTTTTTTTCATATAGTCTGCAGTGATGGATCCCCCCTTACCCCACAACCTCCCTGATCCCCCCCATACATCTCTCTAACCCTCCCCCTCTACCTATTTGCCGCCATCTAGGGTACTGGCAGCTGTCTGCCAGTACCCAATTTGCCCCAAAAATAGTTTTTATTAACTTTTTTTATATAAAATATGTGTTTTCTGTAGTATAGCTGGACCCCCTAAATAATCTACTTCCCTCCCCCTCCCAGATCCCTTACTAAACAATAGAGATCCCCCTGCATCTGCCTCTGTACAGGGAGTGCAGAATTATTAGGCAAGTTGTATTTTTGAGGATTAATTTTATTATTGAACAACAACCATGTTCTCGATGAACCCAAAAAACTCATTAATATCAAAGCTGAATAGTTTTGGAAGTAGTTTTTAGTTTGTTTTTAGTTATAGCTATTTTAGGGGGATATCTGTGTGTGCAGGTGACTATTACTGTGCATAATTATTAGGCAACTTAACAAAAAACAAATATATACCCATTTTAATTATTTATTTTTACCAGTGAAACCAATATAACATCTCAACATTCACAAATATACATTTCTGACATTCAAAAACAAAACAAAAACAAATCAGTGACCAATATAACCACCTTTCTTTGCAAGGACACTCAAAAGCCTGCCATCCATGGATTCTGTCAGTGTTTTGATCTGTTCACCATCAACATTGCGTGCAGCAGCAACCACAGCCTCCCAGACACTGTTCAGAGAGGTGTACTGTTTTCCCTTTGTAAATCTCACATTTGATGATGGACCACAGGTTCTCAATGGGGTTCAGATCAGGAGAACAAGGAGGCCATGTCATTAGATTTTCTTCTTTTATACCCTTTCTTGCCAGCCACGCTGTGGAGTACTTGGACGCGTGTGATGGAGCATTGTCCTGCATGAAAATCATGTTTTTCTTGAAGGATGCAGACTTCTTCCTGTACCACTGCTTGAAGAAGGTGTCTTCCAGAAACTGGCAGTAGGACTGGGAGTTGAGCTTGACTCCATCCTCAACCCGAAAAGGCCCCACAAGCTCATCTTTGATGATACCAGCCCAAACCAGTACTCCACCTCCACCTTGCTGGCGTCTGAGTCGGACTGGAGCTCTCTGCCCTTTACCAATCCAGCCACGGGCCCATCCATCTGGCCCATCAAGACTCACTCTCATTTCATCAGTCCATAAAACCTTAGAAAAATCAGTCTTGAGATATTTCTTGGGCCAGTCTTGACGTTTCAGCTTGTGTGTCTTGTTCAGTGGTGGTCGTCTTTCAGCCTTTCTTACCTTGGTCAAGTCTCTGAGTATTGCACACCTTGTGCTTTTGGGCACTCCAGTGATGTTGCAGCTCTGAAATATGGCCAAACTGGTGGCAAGTGGCATCTTGGCAGCTGCACGCTTGACTTTTCTCAGTTCATGGGCAGTTATTTTGCGCCTTGGTTTTTCCACACGCTTCTTGCGACCCTGTTGACTATTTTGAATGAAACGATTGATTGTTCGATGATCACGCTTCAGAAGCTTTGCAATTTTAAGAGTGCTGCATCCCTCTGCAAGATATCTCACTATTTTTTACTTTTCTGAGCCTGTCAAGTCCTTCTTTTGACCCATTTTGCCAAAGGAAAGGAAGTTGCCTAATAATTATGCACACCTGATATAGGGTGTTGATGTCATTAGACCACACCCCTTCTCATTACAGAGATGCACATCACCTAATATGCTTAATTGGTAGTAGGCTTTCGAGCCTATACAGCTTGGAGTAAGACAACATGCATAAAGAGGATGATGTGGTCAAAATACTCATTTGCCTAATAATTCTGCACTCCCTGTATATGTATTTTTTTAATTGCGGTCATTTTTTGCACCCACCCACTCTGCCCCCCCGGCCGCAACCGCAACCACGCAATCGCAGACATAGCTTTGACACATTGGGATTGCACCAATAAGGAAGTTAGAGAAAACCCTCCTCCTACAAG